>NW_019525021.1:57150-123363 GCF_002814215.2 Seriola lalandi dorsalis
AGGGAGGGAGGGAGGGGGGTGCAAAGAGTGCCATCTATTATTCAGAGCTTCAGCAGCCTCTGGAGCTCACACAAGAAGACACCCCCGCAGCCTGCGAAAAGTGCAGTGACAAAACTGAGGGACATGAAAAAGTTTTCTTCTGGTTCAGATTTAATTGGCAGCAACCTGTGCTTGTAAGTTTTCTGGTATTTTCACTAGAGGCTTTTTATATGATGATATTCACTCCTTCCAACCATGTCTACGCGTTCATTAGGTTCAATGAGCGACTAATGATAAAAAGGACAGTGCGGAAAACCCGTGCGCACCGACCAACATTCGTGCGTTGACGCGCGCAGGTCTGCACGAAGGGTGACGCAAGCTACTCGTGGTAGGTGGGACCATCTAGGAAAACGGAGTGATATACAATCGCCCATAAAGCTACAGAGGATGTTTGGGGTTGAAGCAGGGCAGGGTCTGAAGCAGCTAGTGGTCACTCTGCGGGGTAAACAGCTGATGGTGCGGTCAAAGGGTCAGCCGCCAGGACTGACGACTGCTGCTCTCTAAACAAAGCCTCCATTGCACGCATGTGTGTTCATGACCCCAAAGAGTCCCGGGTCACCGCTGTCCGTGCAACCCTCCCAGGGAAGCAGCCATACAGCATGTTGTTTTAATTAGATCTGACATATCAGAGCTCATACGAAATATGTGTTGCCAAAGTTGTGACAGAGAACAAGGGTCATTCTTTCACTGCAACAAATGAGTCATATGGTGATGATTTGTTTGTGTTTATTTCTGGGCCCTAAAACACCATATCCATTGCTAGATTAAGGCCGTTGGGAAGACCATGACCAAAAATCTGCTGTTGGGACCCTACACTGACTCTGGTGCAATTATCTAATGTAAAATTCTGAAATAATATAAATGAACACATGAACTAATACAAAAACTTCAGACCAAACATGGACCTTGAATGTAGTTGATATTGTAGCCACTGGTGCAAATTGCCAAACAAATTGGGTAAACTCACATGCAGTGAAACTTGTAGCTACCTTCAAGAACCCTTCGAGTCAGGGGCCACAGGACAGTTGCCCACTTTGCCTGGCCTGGCATCAAAGACCCCTTATGGTCTCCGAACAACTACTGCAAGTCGCAATACCAAAACACCATTCACGCCGAGTTATCAGTAGATTCTTTTAACCATGAAGGCAACCTTTTCCTACTCTTCTCCAGTGTGGCAGCTACATTGTGTTAATTAGATTATTCATAAATTTATTTTGCGATGTGCCCTACTAAAACACAATAAATATGAAAATTGTAAAACATAAAAGGTGGCTCCTGAAATGTTACCCAATATAATCTTGAGCCTCATCCAAGACTAGACAAGGACACAGGCGCCCTGTGTCCATGTCTAGTTTTAATATATAGGCTTTATCAGTTGATATGGTGTATAATCTTAAAAACACTTCCATAAATACAAACTAAATTACAGCAAACCTTTAACAGGTATAAGTAGGTATTCCAGTGTAGAAAATACTGCTTGGTTTCTGAGAGTCTGGCAAAGATGTGTTGAGGGAACGTGTGTGTTTTTGTGTGTTGTGTGTTGTGTGTGTGTGTGTATACAGGCCCTAATATCACAAAAACCTGACATGTATGATTTTGAGCTTGGATGCACAAAAACTACTTTGATCCCAGACTTGTTGGATCATTCTGCATTTGTCCAATTAAATAAAATGTACTCTTACTTACTGTACAGTGTTTGTTTTATCACATCTAACATATCTGAGCAGAATGCCTCAGCACATTAGAGAAATTAATGAGCATGTATTGTAAAATGGACGGTGATTTGCTGACACCCTGTGGTTAGAAATAAGAATTACACACTACGTCTCGTATGAGTATGACAAGTGCACTACATGATGCAACGAAGACACTTGAACAAATATTAACATGCAGGTTTAAAACGACAGGAAGCGGTCACAGATAACAGACTTTGAACTACCTCAGCTACAGCCAAGCAAAGAAGCTAACTACCCTATTTGCTTTTAAAAGCACACGTTACGTTTTCAACCGGTTGAGGAACTTTACGACGCTCCCTAATCACCACTTCCAACACAACCTTTGCCCTTCGTCGCGTAGCTGGCTGCAGTTTTGTAGCATGCAGTGGGTAATAACAGGAGGACTGTGCACACTACGACAGAGCCTCATAATCAGAGACGTGCTAACACATTTGCCAAGGTTGGTGACTCGTCGGAACATGTCGTCTCAAGCGAAACGGCCGGTTTCCTTACTGGGAACTATGGCATTCGGTGGCCGAGTTGACGCCGAGCAGAGCCTGGAGATGGTGCAAGCTTTCCTGAGCAGGGGACACAAGCAGCTGGACACAGCCTTCATGTACGTGGATGGGAAGTCAGAGACCGTCATAGGGGGCATGAATCTCCCCAAAACAGGTATATCACAGGCGGGAGTACTAGATTCTCTTTAGTGAACAAAACTAACCAAAGTGTGCCTCATTAGTCAACGTATCTGCTGATTGGCAGACGGAACCAGCTTGGAATTATGGGAACTTAAAATGACCCAAAACCCCCACCAATCAAAGGCCCAAGTTAACTATTTCTGGGCGGTTTCGAGGATAAAACCATGAACCATGTTGGGCTCCTATTGACCCCCAATACTTTAAGCACTCTGGTAATTGATGACAGTAAATTAATTGGTAACATTCTTGATAACTGATTAATAGTTTAAGTAATTTATTAAGCAAAGATGCAAAAATCTAAACATCGTAAATGTAATCTAATCTTTGGGTTTTTGACAGTTTGTCAGACATTTTCTCTTTTTTCACCAACCAGTCAATCAAAAGGAAATAATTGTCAGACATCTTGATAATAAAGATAACTTTGGTTGCAGTTGTACATTAGCCTAATTTGTCTGAAGTTTTCTGTGAATTTGATAATTTGACACGCACACAAAATTAAAGCAATTTGATGAAAACACAAATCTGATAAAACATTTAAATTTATTAAATTATTAAATTATTCAAATTTTATAGACCTAAAGGATACAGAGTAAACATGGGGTTTTGGCTTCCCTGGTAATCCAGCCTTAGATTAAACCTTGTTTTATGAGGCTACTTATTTTATTTGTAAGGGACCATGTAAAATATTAAACATAAATTTCACCATTTGATATACTGCAACAGGGTTAGCATAAAGAACATTTCCATGTGCAGGTCATAATTCAAACATACACATAGTGAGAGACCAGCACTAAACAAACAGGATACACAGTACATAATAACACACAGCAGTACTTCCCACACACCATGTCAG
Organism: Seriola lalandi dorsalis; assembly: GCF_002814215.2. NCBI lineage: Eukaryota > Metazoa > Chordata > Actinopteri > Carangiformes > Carangidae > Seriola > Seriola lalandi. Next base: position 60,456 of record NW_019525021.1, read on the forward strand.
CAATAAATATATGTTAGACAAACAAATATTTTTATACATAGAAAATGTAGATTCAGTGGTTACAGAGTTGGTTAGAAGATTTATTGGATTAGCTATTAACCTCTAGGCAAAAATGGACCAGATCGTTCAAACACTACACCTCCAGCTGTAATGCTGGCTTTATGTTAAAACCAGTGGAAAGAAAAGTCATAAGGCAAACACGATATAATCCTGATGACAGGGTCAGAAATTGCTGCACTCCCCTTTAATATTATGCATGTTGTCACAGAGTTTATATGATATACTTCCACCACGCTGGCCATGTTGTGATCTCAGGTTTATGCTTGTAAAAAAAAAAAAATATTGTCATGATGTCATATTTTATTTCATTGTTTCTGTGTGACAGTAAGCATTGCTACCAAGGCCAACCCCTGGGATGGGAAGACGCTGAAGCCAGAGAGTGTGCGCTCCCAGCTGGAAACCTCCCTTCAGAGGCTGCAGACCGATTCTGTGGACCTTTTCTACCTCCATGCCCCTGACCACCAAAACCCCATCCAGGATACCCTTAGGGCCTGCGATGAACTCCACAAAGAGGTAAAGAGACCAGAGAACTTATTTGCTATGAGTTAAGACTCTCAACATGATGTTTGACATTATTTCATTAAATATGATTCAATGTTAAAATAATTTTAAAAAATCACCCTCAGGGAAAATTCAAGGAGTTTGGCCTGTCAAACTATGCATCATGGGAAGTGGCTGAAATTGCCACCATCTGCAAACACAACAACTGGATTGCTCCCACTGTTTATCAGGTATTCTGGCACTTATTCACAGCATTATAGTTTCATCTCAGTCAGCTATGTCATCTTAGAGTAAAGCAGCTTCTTAATATACCATATGTCATGTTGCATCCCTCAGCATAAGTAGCTGTGTGTTAGAAATTGCAGTAGTTTATGTCACAGCAGTGAAGCATCCTGCATAATTGGACTTTCACTTCGATTTAATCTCTTGACTGCTGCATCTTAACTTTGACTTTTACAACCTTTCACAGGGGATGTACAATGCCACTACAAGACAGGTTGAGACAGAGTTGCTGCCATGTTTGAGATACTACGGAATGAGATTCTACGCATACAATCCTCTAGCAGGTGCTGTTTATCTGCTGTCTGTGGTGCACCTAACAGTCAGCATCTAAATCATTTTATCCGGAAGAAGATACTTATGACTGGTGATAAATGTGTGTAATGTCACATTAATGTTCTTGTTTTAAGCCATGCTAGAAGCATAAACAGTCACTTGGTCAGTCCATCACTTTGGTCCAGACTGGATGAATTTATTGACACACATTCATGGTCTCCAGATGATGAATCCTAATGTTGATGTAAGAACCACCAGCAGGTCAATATCTGAGAGATATTTCGACGTCCTGAGAAATATCTCAACATCGACTGTATAATTTGGCACAGAATTCAGCACAGACATTCATGGTCCCCACAGGATGAATACTGACTTTGGTGATTCCCCAACTTTTACGTTTGAGTGAAATGTCTCAACTGTTGGGTGGATTACAGTCACATTTGTTCAGACATGGTGTTTGTCCTCCTCATTATGAATTCTAATAACTTTGGGTCCCGTAACTTTTCCTCTGGCATTATCATCAGGTCAGACTTTGGATTAGTCCAGTTCTTTGGTTTATATTGGAAAATCAAATGACCCACCAGCCTCAAATGTACTTTGTGTTTAGCACTAATTAACAAATGTTAATATGCTAACAGACTAGATAAATGGTGAACGGTAGTAAACATACCTGCTTAACATCAGCATGTTAGCAAACCCACATCACTGTAGCTCAAAGCACTGCCCTGTAGACCCTTATTTTTGTTTTTAACTATGTTTTCTCAAAATGTAGCATGGAAATTCATTTCATTTTAAATAAGTCATTATCGAGTACATAAATAGTGGAACCCTAGATTACATAAACTTGAATTCTGACATTACTCCTCCTCTACCAGGTGGTCTTCTGACAGGGAAGTATCATTATCAAGACAAAGATGGTTCCCAGCCTGCTGGTCGGTTCTTTGGTAACAGCTGGGCCACAGCATATCGGGACAGGTGAACGACTTGCAGTTTGTTTCCAAAATTTTCCCAAGAACAGTTAAGGTGTCTGTGGTGTCTGCCGTCTGTACATTTGTATGTTAACTGTCTGTCCTCCTGTGTGTAAGATACTGGAAGGAAAGTCATTTCCAGGCCATAGAGTTGGTTCTGAAGGCCTTGGAGACGGTGTACGGCTCAGAAAAACCCACCCTGACTTCTGCTGCTATGCGCTGGATGTACCACCACTCCCAACTTAAGGTACCTGCTGTGCATGGAAAGCTGCAGTGACTTGAGATTATGTTCTTACAGATGTTCATTTTTTTTTACTTTTCAGGGTAAAATAGCTACAGTATCTGACTATCAACAATGTTTTATATTTTTACTGAACAAAGATTGGTCCTGCCATAGCAACCTATTCACGCTGATATGACTATGGTAAAATCTCAAAAGGCCACTGCTAACATCAAAAAGCTGAGTAGATACGAGCTAAGCTTGACCTTCCAACTTAAGTGCTTTTATCATGTACTATCATGTCTTTCCATGCTTGAAAAACACAGTCAGTGGTCAAAGCATAGCACTTTACCATTAAATACATTAATGATACTTCACAATGTGAGCACCAGCTTTTGTAGTATTGGCCACGTTAGTTGGATTTGCCTACAATTACCAGCATTATTTTCTTTCGGAAATAAACAAAGAACCAGTGTTTTAAATGATATGGACAGATAAAATTGTGTTGAACATTCTTTGTAATTTTACAGAATAACCTCACATCAGCTGGCTAATTGTAAAATTATAGCTGGTCATAATTTGTGCAGATCATTGTTAAGACTGAAATCCTAGCACTTTTACCATATGAAAGTGTCTGAGTTATTGTATATCTATACTCAACAATTCAATCAAAGGTTGAATTTGATGTAAAACACAAATTGACCGGAGACACCTTTGTCAACCACGGTGTGGTTTGATGGCATCATTTTTCCCTGACTACTGCATCATCTGCTGTTACAGGGCGATCTTGGAGATGGAGTTATCATTGGCATGTCCAGCATGGAGCAACTTCAGCAGAACTTGGCTGCTTCAGAGGAGGGTCCTCTGGATGAGCGAGTGGTTGCAGCCTTCAATGAAGCCTGGAATCTCGTAGCCCACGAGTGTCCAAACTACTTCAGATGAGGACCCTCTTTTTATTGTAGAGCCAAAATCTCCATTACAGTCCAATCAAATATAATTCAACTTTTTACAGAGATCTGCTAAAGCCCCATTCCTTTCAGTTACTTAATAGTTTTCCTGAAATCACACTTAAAATTTGCTTTTTTTTTTTGCATCAATTGGAAACCATTATGTAATATGCAAGAGCATTTCAGTGTTGATGTATAAATGTAAAAATGACAAGATATTTCTTCAGGGAGCAATAACTTTTTCTGGAGCCCGCCTTAATTAAACTGTTACATTAAAAAGATAACAAAAATTTCTGATGTCAACAAAATGTTTTTCTTACACATAAAATGCATCAAATGGGTAGTTGTAACACATGAAACGGTATGTGCTTATTTGTTTTGGCTGCATGGCAAAGTACTTGCATGGCATACAATTCTTTTTGTCATTACATTGACAAATATTGACAAAGCAAGTGGCATCAAGGTGATTACATGACTTGACTCCAGTCACCAGTGTCTCCTGAACAACAATTCAGTCCAAAGCTAAATTTCAGGGGAGAGGACAGAAGTTCATGTTTTGGGGTGAAAGCAAGACAGATGAGAGAGATTAACAAAGAGTCCAGGGGCAGAACAGGCAGTCGGGATGAATGGTTTCAACATCAATGTCCCTCTGGTGTTGAGGTTGGCAAAAAGACTTTTAAAAACAGAGGTGTAACAAGCCCCTGCCCATGCCGGTGTTTTATTCTGCATCGTCATCTTCTTCATCATCTTCATTCTCCTGCATAGACTCTTCCTCCCCAGCAAAGTTGTCAAACTCGCCTGTTTCTGAGTTCCACATACATTTGATTTGCACCTTGAATTCTGCCATCTCGATGCCAAAGAGTTTCTGTGGACAAAAAGGAGCAAGTTGAGGCATGTCAATCAAATGCAAGACAACACTGTATGTCACTGGGAAATAGTCACTAACTCACCAGAATACGAGCCTGCTCAGGAGACAGCACATCTCCCTCCTTACAGACCTCATGGTCCTTCAGCAGTGTTACCACTCCTGGAATAACAGCAGAAAAAATGTCATTGTTACATTCAACTGATATGAAGCACTGACTGTTAAAGGGACAATTTAACTGTTTATTTCTCTGCACTCAAACGTTTTTAATCTTGCCTTTCTTGAGAGCGGTAGGAAGTCCCAATTGTCTCAACTGGGGCTCCATTGAGTGAGGAAACTGTTCCAGGGGTCCCTCATCCAGTGTTATATCCATCTGTGCCTGGTTGCCAGCTCGCGCATAATCCACCTCTTTGAAATGATTGAAATACCTATCAATAGAAAAAAATAATTTAGAAAAACGTATGGACAATATATTATTTATGACTGAAACCACAGTCTGTGAAGTGATACTTACTCTTGTACCTCATCCTTTGTTTTATTTGTGAATAGTACACCCACTTCTCCTCGTAGATATTTGCAGACCTGCATATTATCAAAAGGCAATAAAAAATTTCAAGTATATGCAATAGATTATTGTTGTTATCATCACATTTTTTAGCTTGACATCTCCACTCTAAGATCTCGCCTACCTTGTGCAAATTATCTTTGTATTCATCTGTTTCTCCTTTACCTAAGGCGATCATCATGACCTTATTTTTGCCGAAGAAGAATCTGTGGAACAGAGAAGAGTCCAGTTAAACAGTTTCCTGTGACACCTGTCCAAGATTTGAACTTTCATAAAATTGGGAGAATTACAAAAGTAAAAAATATTTAAAAAATAGAAGCAAAAGAAGCCAAGATATCCTGTTTTAACTTCTAAAATAGCTCAAGCAATCTACAACCCATGTAATGTCACTTGACAGTGATTTAAATGCTGTCCATACAAACTTAAACTGACCTCCATGGATAAAATCAGTGGAGTGCCATTTTAAATTCACCCAAACGTCAAACCAACGGGATGGTTAAGGTGCCATTACCTGCTGTGTTTCCATGCTGTCCTGATGTCTTTCAGCTTGTTATTCCTCATATTGGCCACAGAGAATATGAACAAGTTTCTGTAGGTGTCCACACATTTGCGTAACTAAAACAACAAACAGGAGGAGAGTTTAGCGTGAAACATGTCACAACAGCTTCAGCAAACTGATTAACATAATAAAAATGTAGCTGACAGGAGACTTTGGCAGAAAAATCTCACCTCCTCGATTAATTTCTGTTTCAACTCCAGTCCTTTCTTGGCTGTCTTCGTTAATGAAACTGGTGGAAAGATCATGTGAAATGCAGTCAGTCAAATAGCAATGAGTTTAACTTATTTTCTATTTGTGAGAGGGAAAAAATAAACAAATAGCACAAAATAGGGGCCATTTCACTGCTTTTATCCCATTTATACCACATCAGACCAGGTCAAGATCAAAAAAACACTAGATTTAAACTTGTCAACCTGGACCACATTACCTCAGACAGCCTAAAGACTTTTTAAAACATATTTTCACATCAGTGAAACCAGTGACTCAGAGGCTAACTTCGGTGCAATGTGTATATTCCCTGTTTCCCTCATCAGGAGAAGCTAACGTTAGCTTGTCCCCCTCACTTACGTTAATTTTCTGTTGTCGCAAACAGCTGCTACATACAAGAAACCAGTAAACACGCTTATTCGCTCAATGTGTTTGTACATAACGCAACTTGAACGGGTATTTTCTTACTTTTCTTGTCCCTCTTTGACTTCGGCATGGTTTCCTCTCACGATGGCAGCGCAGCAGACGCACACGTGAAGTAAAAGGCCCCCAAATGTTTCTGTTTGACGAGGCTGACCACGAGGTGCCTGAGTCAAAATAGAATAAGAGCATAAAATAAACCTAACGACTTTTTGAACTGAAATATTTGTCACTTGGCGCTGTTGCTACTATGCTAAAATATAATAATGCTCCTAGATAAGTGTATACATAAACTGAATTGAGAGTCATGGAGCTTTGGCGTTGTTTCAAACTAATATTACTCAGAAAGGATCTGAAACGTTTTCGATAAGCGCTACTGTACATGTGTGTATGTGTGTAGTGATCTACCGGATAGAAATCAGCTAAAACAGCCTAAAATATTACCGATTAATTAATAATATTGGACTTCAGGCACCTGCAAATTCACCTATTTGGGGGGGGGGGGGGGGGGGGGGTTACAGCATTTCCATTAAAACCATATGTTTTGTGCGTTTTAACGTTTACTAATTTATGTTACATATGCACCATGCCAGGTGGCTGTCATTTGTCTGAAGGGATAGGGCTTATGAACGGATTAACCCGCTAGGGGTCTCTAAAGCAACAACATGCAGGCTACATGACACTACAGTCAAGAAACTTATTTACAACTTGCTCAAGCAGATGTATAAGTGTATCATTTGCCCTTATGGAAGTGGGGTCCTCCTTGGTGTTTGTGTCCCTGTTTATATTTTATTCTACACACACTTTCATGTTAGAAAGCTGCAGAATCATTTAGATGCATGAGAAAATTTCTGTCTATAATGGTCAGGAATCCCAGAGGATTTGCCCCTTTTGCCCTGTGAGTGGCATTATCGTGTCACTGTCAGAGTTCTAGTGGCATCAGGAGAGTTATTTATTTGCCCTGGTTCTGGTAACAAAGTTTTGTGAAAAAGCTGCAAAACATTCACAATATGTATCACACTTTACAGTGATGGCGATATACCCTGCCACTGCACAGATCCTCACCATGGAGTAAGATAAGTTTAAATGAGATAAGATTTTATTGATCATCCGGGGGAAACTAGTGCAGCACAAGCAACAGACGAGTTAAGAATTAATAAAGGACAGAGCAGTGTACAGTAAAAGAATAGTAAACCATAAACCATAATTAGAAAGTTAAATAAAAGTACAAATTAGTACAGCAAACAATAGATAGCCTATAAAAACTATACAGTAAATTGAAACAATATACAGTTCAATACCTTGGCCAGTGTGAAATGTGCCTTTTATGTGTTAATGTATATGCACTTTTACAATTACTGCAGTTTCTCTTTATTTCTAAACAGTGACATACAGTAGATATGTGTATTTATCTAGTCTATATAGGCCATATATATATTTAAGTATAAAAATACAGGCTATTATATATAATATATAGGCTACATATCAACATCAGAAAACTTTATTGTTCATTACAAGGGAATGGGAATTTGTCTTAAGGGGCTCACAGATAAAAAGGACACACAGTGTAGGTATAGTATCCTACAATAGGCTAGGCTATATCATAAGCCTATTATAAGGGAAAGTTCATAATTCAAAAGTTTATTAATCCACAAAATGACGTGTCTCAATCCAATGTGTAAAATGAATTGGAAAGACATTGTTGTTACAGTCTACTTTATCCTATTAATTAGGCCTGTGTTTATATCTGTCATTGCTGTCTGTCGGAGTGAGAGAGAGAGGGAGGGAGGTGGGAGGTGCCGATGTAGGTGATAGTGCCTAGTTTAGCACTTTGCAACATGATCCGTGCACGCCACAGAGAGGCCGGGCTCTGCAGTCCTGCACCCTGCCGTTTCACCGCACCACATGGAAACTGAATAGAGCTTTCGAAAACGGGGAATGATAACGAAAGGAGGTGGACCGTTTTCCTCTGTCGGCTGGCTATATGAACCCGCACAGCATCAGCTGCTCCTGACAAAGCAAAGGCAAACACAGAGATGAGGGCGACGGAAAGTAATGCTGGTGCTTATTGCGGTCTGCGTCAAACCACTCGCTGCTTCAGGAGATGATGCCCTCTGTGCCTCTTAAAGGACTTTCTGGGTTTACTATTCATCTCTTGTGAACACCCATGCTGCAGGGGTCCATGTTAGTATCTCGGGGTAAACATCCAGCAGGGACAGTGATGGCCACCCCATCTCCAGCCGCCCAGTCACTCTCAGCATCTGCATTGTGAGGAGAAACTCGTCCTGTGGGAGTGGGATTGTGAAGGAATATGCAGGGATAAAAAAAAAAAACAAAAAAAACAGTTTTTTGTTTTTGCATCCAAACCAGACAGAGCCATAGTTGGATTACCGGGTGTTGTTGTTTACCAACATGAACTCTATGTTTTTCTCGGACACTCCGCCCGGTCCGGTCTGCAACGTCCCCACCGGGTCGACCAGCGCCCTGCGAAATGACCTGGGCTCCAACATCCATGTGCTGAAAACGCTCAACCTGCGATTCCGCTGCTTCCTTGCCAAAGTCCATGAACTGGAAAGGAGAAACAAACTGTTGGAGAGCCAGCTGCAGCAAGCTCTGCAGAGACCGAAGTACCGCCACCTTTACACCCGCGAAGTTGCAGTGCAGACGGACGGTCCCGAGTCGCGACTGCCGGGAACCATCTGGAGTTTCACCCACGTCCGGAGGCAAGGGGAGCGCCTTGAGACGGTGCACGGGCCCGGGGTGACGTGGACGCATCCGGACGGAGTTGGGGTCCAAATAGACACCATTACCCCAGAACTGAGGGCTCTGTATAACGTGCTGGCCAAAGTCAAGCGGGAGAGGGACGAGTACAAGAGAAGGTGAGTGAAGTCAAACTAACTGTACTGATGCGAAGCTCGTGTTCATTTGCTCTTGGTAGTTTTATACACTAAGTTGGAGATGTTTTTATGATAACACAAGCAGTTTTAGGCCACAATACATCCTAATTTATATGACCACGTATAAATCATTTGCAGGGGAATAGCAAGGAATGAAAGGTCCTGTAAGGGTGTCACCATGGGCCCGTGATTTCTTGTCAGTCAGTGGGCCTCGCTGCTCCCGCAGTAGCTACACAAAACTGAAAATAAGCACAAAATGTCACTACATAGCCACCATAGGCCATCACAGACACCCTCAGAAGTCCCTGTGGGGTTCAAGATTCAAGCAATTTCTAGTCACTCAACTGCAAGAAGTTCAAGGGCGGGTTGACTCATTCAATGTAGATGTCGCAGTTTATGAGCCAAGAAGTTGTTGTAATGTTGTGCTACATTAGATCTGGACACATAATCAATATTGCTTGTTAAATAATTCACATTAGAGACCAACCAATTAGTTGATAGGCAGAAAATTAATCAGAAACTCTTTTCAATTTATTATTAAATCTTTCTTTTAATGATAACGTCATTTTTAAACAAAACTGCCAAAACATTCACTGGATCCAGCTTCTTCATTGTGATGAATTCCTGATTGCCTCTGTTTTATGTCAATCTATGTGAATATCTTTGGGTTATGGAATTTTTGTTGGACAAAACAATTTAAAGATGTCACTTTTGACTCTGGGAAAACATGGTGGACATTTTTACAGTGATTTCTGAGTCAGTTGATACACCTGGTAGGTGCCATTGTAAAGCTGTTTTCATCTACCCGTCACTTCATCACTTTTCACTTATCAGTGTTCCTTTTTCTTCCCATGTGCTTGGTGATTGGCCAATGTCTCCAGATGCTCATCAGACAGTATAGTGGAGAGATGACACACATCAGAGTGATAGAGTTGCACTTGAGGTAGTGTTTAACATGAGGGATGTCAGAGCTGAGCGTCTGCATAGCATTTACACAAAGACGTTTCTCATGGATTAAACTGATCCTGTTTCTCACACAGTTTTGAGGAAATTCCTTTGCATGGCCCATTCTCCACCAATTGTTCATCTTCTTTAGTCATATTAATTGCGTTTCCTTGAGGACTGTGCAGAGTCCCCAGCTGACCCACATCACTGCTGGCCGGCTTGGCTGGCTACCGGAGGGAGACATGCCAAGCAACCGCCTGCTTCTGTTTGCCGTCATGACTCAAGCCGAGAGGCATTTTAACAGGCCTCTGTCTGCTCGGTGAGGTCGGCTATGACGAATGCCGACTTCCCACTGAGCGCACTGACTCAGTGACACAGAATGTGTGTGCTCTCCCACTCCTCTGGGAAACTGGATATCCTGTCCAGTCATTCCCAGTAACCAGCATATCCTTTTTTGTTCACTTCTGTCTGAGAAGATGAACAGCAGTGGCTGGGACAGCAGCCAAATTAAAAACTGCTGCAGCTGAAGTCAAAAATTTGGATCCCCTTTAGCAAAAACAGGAGCTCTTGACTTTATAAGTTATTGAAACAACCATCCCACTTGCTTTTTAATGAGGGTTTTAGTTAGCAGCGGTGTATGCAGTTACTCCATTTTACATATTCACTGTATGGTTGTACATATATATGGTTGTGCCTTCAAATTGTTGAGTTGTTGGTAAACAAAAAAATAGAACAGGATTTCTATACTTTATTCAGTATATGCACATTGATAGGCATTATAGATGTTGTGTTTACATCATTATTCATCAATGACACTCACAAGCACCAGTGTCCAACATGTTCTTTGCAGTGTTTTTACATGAAGAGAACCGTGGAATAAGACACATTCCTAGCCTCTGTTTATTGGCAAATAATCATGGTTATCAATCTCTTTTCCTGCCTGTCTCTTTCCTTCTGTGCTCTGAGCTCAGTAATTGCATCACCACTGAGTTCACTGCCCAGTTGTTTTCTCTCTGACTCCCAGTCTAAATCCTCTTTACTACAGTCACGTTTCAGCATTCAATCCCAGAGCCCCATCCTGCAATGGCTTTTCTCTTCTGTGCTCTTTGTGCTCAGCCATTCCTTCGTCCTTCACTCCACTCCCCCAACAGCCCCGCTCCGCCCCTCCGCTCCTCTATGTGTCATGCAGACTGCTTTGTAAGGCATCCTCAATCCCGACAGAGCCCCCCCATCCCACCCTGTCAGTGTGCTCCCACACCGCCCTGGTGATATATTAAAGCTTTACGAGTGCGGACACACACACAAGGAGATGGATGACCAGCTTGTCCATTTCTGATTCGGCCACTTGCCTTCACACTATGAAGTGCACAGTTGTTTACTTTCTGTCGTTTGACAGTACACCTCTTCCTGATCAAGAAACTATTTTCTGAGGCGAAACAATGTGATTTGCCAAACATGGTTGTATATGACACAATCGCTTATGAAGTTGTATTCTGAAGTTAGCTGATATGGGTGCTTGAATATATGAAAAGGCACTAGCATAATGGAAAAAAAATACTTGCCAGGATTATACAGAGAATACAGATGTACAATATGTGACTACAAATGTAAAAACTCAGGGGCCAGATTCACAAATATGTTCCCCAGGACGAAACTCGCAATGTTTCTGAATAAATTTAGGGAGTTGTTAAACTCTTGACCCCTTGGTTTTTATTCCTGTGAAAAAAAAAATCCTCTCTCCTCTTCCTTTTTCCTCTTAAGTAACTTTAAAGTTAAGTTAAGTAACTTAACTTTAAAGAGACTTTTCAATTGATAATCAATGATGAAGTTTATCTTTAATTAGAAACATACATTTTTAATCCATTTAATGGTTTAATTCTTTGCAGGAAACAAGCACCAATACTAAAGGACTATTCTGTGTGATTTGACTATTCTTAATTTCACTCTTCAGACAAAAATCTTTATTTTTCCTACAGTGTTTTTTGTAACCTCTTGTAAGTTTTGTCATATAGATAAAGAGATTGTCACAAATGAGTAGAAACAAGGTTCTTGTGTGCTCTTTATTTCTATTCAAATATTTGCTCAACCATATATGTTATTGGCTGTTTTTCTGTGCTACAAACCATGTCCTTAATTATATTTCAAAATCAGGAGCTCTCCATTATACAATATGCTTTTGGTAGAGAACAACATGGCTCTTTCAAAGTTGCTGGGTGTACCTCTTGTTCTGGGAAAGCTCTTAAACCGATTTAGTCCAGATTCTCAACGAATTTATCCGAATTATTTGGCTTTCAGAACACTGTTGTGTTCATGCACCACCGCCAGGCTTCATAAATCAGACAGCCAACTTAAATGAAGGTCCACTTAGTGCCTCAGTGGCTGGACTGTGAGGTTACATACCTTTCACACTGACAAGCGACCATGAAAAGGAAAGTGGGCAAGGTCAACGCCAGCGTCCTCAGCCATACTGTTTTTATTCCACTGTCTTGCATCACTGTGAAATGTATCACTTGGGGGTCAATGAATCTCTGCCAGTTATTGCCACCAACATGCAACGTGCTCAAGAGGCCATGAAAACAGAGGCTGGCGTTGACGAACATATTTGACAGTCATGGACTATGAACAGAAACTGTGTCCGACAACTACCAAGAAGGCAAAGTGCTCATTTGTTTAACATTTACATGTTATACTTTTGGTGCAGAGATATAGCAGACAGCTTCATCCACTATGCAGATGACTGCACAAACAGACAGATCTGTGTTAGAAGACAGCAGGTATACTTGCAGTAATATGCTAATATATTTTCAGAGAGCAGTATAAATAAAGATAGGGATTGTTCATTGTTCATTTAAACTGATATCACTGTAGTTTACATGCATTTCTTTGGAATAGAGGTGCTGTATGAGGTAGCTTCTATTGAGAGCACAACTAGTTTACAGTATTACTCCGGTTTTTTAGGGGCAACGCTCACTGCAGTGTTTTAGTCATAAATTATCATCATCATATCATCATCCATCACTGAGCAGAGGCCAAACAACTGTCCTGCTGGATCACAATGTGGGTGATACTGGTAGGGAATCAGAACAGTCTCTGGGCCTCCTGGGCATGTTCTCCCTACATGAATAATTCACGTACAGCTGAATTTAGCCATGTGTGGATCAATGCATTGAAAATTCAGTAAAGACTCTTTTTGGAGGCTTTGATCTCGCTTCCTGTGCTTAAGAGAGGTGAAAGGCGGAGTTGAGGATCTCTTTTGAAACTAGGAGTTGGGCTTGATGTAATAAATAACTAACTAATTACTAATTACTAATTACAGGGTGAAGTGAAGTGTGATTCCAGAGCAGGAGGCTACATTGTATGTTTCAAATATCATATTTCCCCATGAAGTGCAACATGCTTCACCGATGAGCTCTTCGGCCTCTCTCTCTCTCCCTCTCTCTCTCTCTCTCTCTCTCTCTCTCTCTCTCTCTCTCTCTCTCTCTCTCTCTCTCTCTCTCTGTCTGTCTTTGCTGCTGACCTGCCCTCTATATAATCCAGGCCGTCTATTCAGGAGAGGGATTTTCTCTAAGCCGTCACCTAGCACCAAGGCTTGAGGCTCCAGCCTCCAGCCGGCCCTGCACCACATCCTGGCACGCAGCCGCTGCACTGAACTGGGGCCTCTTGAAGTGGAAGACGTCCTGCTGCTGAGACGCAGTGTGTGAGAGAGAGAGAGAAAGAGAGAGAGCGAGAGAGAGAGAGAGAGAGCTAAAACCATTGAGCTCCGATTAGAGTTCATATTGTGTCTCTCTTCCTCCCTCTTCCTGTCTGTGTGGTGCTCCTCTCTTGAGCTCACAATGTGTTTTTGTGTTTTTCGAGGCCATTTACACTCTTCAGTCTTACTATAAGTCATCGGCATTGTTTAGACCAAGTGCTCATTTTGTAGATATGATCGCCATTACAAACTTGGGTTGTCCTCAGAGCTTATTCCTGACATACACTAATGGCCAAGAATTATAAAAAAAAAAAAAAATACATTGCAGTGAATCGCATATACTATCCTACTGCTACTGATTGCACAAGTGATTTACAGTATTATGCCGTAAATACTCACTAATGCAGCAAGGTGGTGTTCAGATAGGTCACAAGATAAATCTGCAGGACACTGACATATGTTACAAATTAGGAAAAGAGGAAAAAAACTCCTTGCTTCTTTTTTGTGAGAAATGGAAGCATTTTAGCTCCTCAGGGAAACGATGCAATCTGGTTGAACTGCTCACAGCTGACAGACATATGCTTCTTGTGATGGGGTGTAATGACTATGCATTGTTTGTCTATAAAGGGCCACAAACCAAAAAGGCTGGAAAGCACTGCACTGCACTTAATGTGTATTAATCCACAGCGGAAAATAGTCCCCAACAATGCACTAAAACCTACAGTGACTAGCTGTTTTACGACAAACACTTAACATGTTTTGAATCTGAAACAATATATTTGTAACCTTTTTTGTTTTTTTTTTATTTAACATCTTCAAAAAGAACAAATGGGCTTGGGACTGATGAACTGTTGTTATGGGATTTGTTGACAATAACAAAAAAATACAGAATAAAGCCAGCCCTGTCCTTTAAGGAACATATGTAGCTGTTCACAGATCCAGAACATTATCAATAAGGAAAAACCAAGAATTGTGGTAATATCAAAAAGGATGAAAATTTTGATTTCTGTTCCTCAGTATTGATCGTATTGGAAGGAAAATCAGCATGCTACCACGATGGAGATGCCTTTGTTCTTTCATGTGCCTGGAGCTGCTGCTGTGCTGTGCAGCTGTGGTTGATTATTCATGGGTATCGATACAGCTGAGACCAGTGGCGCGTTGCCATATTTAAAAGTGCAGGAATGCACCTGTCTTTCGTAAGCACTGACTGCATAGGGAGAGTGTACTAACTGTATGGGAGGTTTGGTCGGTGGACTGTTTTGGAAAAGCACTGCTTCTCTTTGCAGCAGTTGTGGCCTCATGCAAAGCTTCAACTATACAGTTTGTTAGCTCAGGTAAATGTTACCGATAAGTCCATAATCCTTATTTACACCTAATAAATTTAACAAGTGTCTTTGCCTTTCTGTTCAGACCTGCTCTGTTTGAAAAGCTACTGCACCTTTTCTAAAGGTGTGGGTGTGCTGACACAGCATGCACACCGAAAAACCCCAGTATTTCAAAAGCTTATTACTCCAGTGGAAATGCTAGTTTGCTAGATAAACACACACACACACGCACGCACACAAACAAACACACACACACACACACACACACACACACACACACACACACACACACACACACACACACACAGACACACACACAACCACACACAAACACAAACACACATATTTGGACAGTATATGATGCTGTGCATGTGCCAGATAGGTGTGTGAGGTTTCACAGGGTCATTAAATCTGTCCCTGTGCCTCTTGCATGCTCGACTTTAAACCAGACCAGATGTCTCTTTCCTCTGAGCTCTCTGGAAATCTTCATGTATTAAGAGATAAAGTGCATTAACCTCTTGTGGTCTCATTTTCATTGGCTCTGGCAGAAGGAAAAAAAAGTTATCATGTTAAAGGTGCAAGCCACGATCTAAATGTAAACAAAAATGTACCAACACAGGATCTGAACTTGGTTTTAGTTGGGAAACATGCAGAAAGCAAATATTTAAATTAAAGAAATGTGTTATTACATATACCTTTCATTTATATGGTTAAAGTAATACAAATTGGGTATTTAATGCTGTTTTCACTGTTCTGTAAAAATGCTGTCCATCCGGGGTCTCAAACTCAAAGCTTAAGACACAGAACCATGATTGTTAGATCAGCACCGTGTACAACAGCTCGTTGCCGTCTGTGTCGTGACTGTGTTGTGTTCAGTGGATGAGGATGAAAGACATATCGTAAAGGACCTTGGATAAAAGCTTTTTATAAATGCAGCCCATTTACCGAAAATCAAAATGGTAAAAAAAAAAAAAAAAGAAAAAAACCCAATAAATTCTAAACATGTGAGGGACATTATGAAACTTGTCTTGTGGGCTGGATATGGCCCCCAGGCTGGTAGTTTCAGTTAGTTGTATGTGAGTAATTGAAGCATCACTGTGGTCAAATAACCAGATGTCCTCTGAATAGAGCTCTTTCAGTTTTATGTTCACTCCTAGGGTTCATCCTACAGGTGTGTTTACCCAGAGGTAAAAAAAAAGATATTTATCTAGGCATAATGGCTCATGACTGTATTCTGTCTCACATAATTTGACTGTGCACACCCTGACCCTGGTGAGGATTAGTGCCAGAAGTGAACATCCTCATGTTCCTTTTTTCTGTAATGGGTTGTCACACCCAGTGCAGCTCCACCCTAACATGGCCCAGGCATGCAGGCCGTTGTTTGCTCTCTTACACTTACAAGGTACAAAGCCATGTCATTTGTCAAGCAGAGGATCCAACCCAAAGTTATTAGAGGATTGTGACAAGGCCAGTTAGCTCTCCTCAGCGAAGTGTTTTTACACGTTACTTCTTACCTCTTTTTGTGCCGTTAATTTCTGATACTTGTATCATATGTTAGATAAATAGCCAGGAGCATTATAATGACTGCGCTATAATGTGGACCGCAGTAAATGAAATCAGTGGCAACATAATAACATAACTGCACGGGAGTGTGCTTTGTGAGATGGGTGGGGTCAGTTTAACAGTAGATGAAGACTGCAGGGAAAACTGATTTTCTGTCACAACGCTCTGTCACATACCCCTCCCTCCCCTCTCCGCTGCAGACTGCACAAATAAGCAATAAATGACTCCTTGTTCCTCTGTGTGGAGTTCAAGACTTAATAAAACAGTGTATGTGATAAAATCTAACTTTCCAGATGGGTATCGCTAATTCTTAAGTTAGTAATAAACTCTTGTTGACAGAAACTCTTTTACCCATCCTGCCAGTAAAATACGTTTGGATGCCAATATTAGATCATTTTTACAAACATAAACAAACACTTACAGTTGAGGTGTTTTCACAGTGGCAACACCTTTGCAAGTCTCTACAAAGATTAACAGTTGAAGAACCGCTTATGTCCCAAACATGAAGTTCCTTTTAAAAGCAATTATCCATTTTTTTTTTTTTTTTTTTTTCAGGGTGCTCTGAGGTCATACCTATTAGTTGGAAACTAAAGTGGTGATTATGAACACCTATATGTGTGTGTCATCCAACCAAACAGCTAACCTGAGAGCAGCATCCCTCAGGCGAGAGAAAAGAGGGCTAGGACAGGCTTTGAGGGTTAAGCAATTAGATAAAGCATGTGCCCAGTGCAAACAAGTTGAGCTCACACCCATATTGTCGGTAAAAGTCAGTGTGGCAACGTGGTGGTGCCAGGTCAGGAGGGAGGATTAGACATGTTACAACAGTGGCTCCTAATTATCTATCAGTCAATCAGTATGAAGGGAGGATCCACTGGTGTTGTACCAAACCCTCTATTCAGACAGATGCTTTGATCAGTGTTAATGAGTTTGTTATGTTATAGCCATGTTCCAAAGAGCAGCAGGAACATAATTCAGGCAACGTTTTTTCTTATGTTGTTTCCCTGTGGTGTTGCAGTCAGTCCAAGTTGTTGGTCTGTCTCGACTTGCTTCTCCGGATGTTGTAATCTAGAAAAAGTTGTTTTTGTTGAGCAAGGACTTGCAGGAGATCACATCCAATATGAAGTTTTGTCTGCTGCTGATGCATGAAGATCCCCTGAGAGAAACAAAGCTTATAGAAGCTTTATCCCTGTTTTAGCGCATAGAAATATACTGTCGTTGCATGAACTTTAATTAAGCAGTAGGTGCCAGGATTAAAACACGGAACATTCATCAAACTCAAAGATTACATTTCCCAGCGCATACAACCTCTCATCCTCAATTTTAATGTTATCAGTACCAAACATGCTTTGTACCCCATATATAATTGTCTGCTAAATGATATTATTCTGCTGGACAATGGAATAGTTGTAAATGTATTAAAATGCTGCCTACATTGGCCAAACAATATCATTAAACATCAGTGCAAGGTAAAATCACATTAGCCAAAATCATTACTGCCCAAAGATATTCCATTATTTGTCAATTAATCATTACAACATCAGATCACAATAGGCAACACATTCATGTTAATAATAATAATCATAATAATAAAACAAAATGACTTAAAAGACCATACACACAGTAGTAGCCATACAAAACATTTTCATCCCATATAGAGAAAGTGATATAAATACATACATATGCATCTATTAAATGTGGCGCAGTCATGTTGAAAATACTCAAACTATCCAAATCTTCCATAAGGTAATTGAGGGTAGAAAAGTGAAAAGTACACATTCATATTAAAAACGGGCATAAATACTTATGAGCCAGCAGATTAACATTAATGAGTTGAATAACCCAGAGGAATGTTCTCCTCTTGAACCTCCTAGATTTTGATCAAAACTCTCTGTACTTCCTCCCTGAAGGAACAATTTCATTACTGGAAAATGCTCAGTGAACGATATCTCTAACAATTTCCAAAGCTCTATAGATAAAGGCGTAAAGGAGCTTTGCAGACTGATAAAGAGACGGGAGGATAAAGTCATCATATATTCTAGGAAAGCTGACCTTTTTTGGTCACCGTCGTCATATTTCACAACCTGAAGGTCTGAAGTCCAGTTTAAACCTGCCTTGTTCATTGCAACAGACATTTAAGACAGGGTATTGAAAAAAATACTGCTTTTATAAGTCATTTTTAAAAAATATTTTCTAACAAACAGCCCAAGACTTGAACACATAAAATACACACACAGAGAGAAGACCCGACGAGATCGCTACATAGGTTGCAAGTTAAGGGCTGCACTATGGTGTAAATACAGTTCAAATGAATACAAATGCACATACACATGATATATAAATATGCACACATACAGTATATGTACTGATTTAAATTTAAATTTTTCATAAAAGGCAAACTATATAATTCACAAACTGAGGCTTTCACTTTTTTTGCCACTTCAGACCAAAATTCAACATTTTCTGCCTTTGCCACATGTTTTCTGGCTACATTTTGCCCTGAATAAATGATATCTAAACATGAAAATAACCAGTATGTTGACATGACATATTGAACAGAGTCATTATATAGAGGAAAGACGGCTGGGATACAACCAGCCCCAGTTTATTCAGCTCATGTATTAGCATTCATTCGGGTCACAGAGAAGTTGCAACTTGGCAAATGGGTTGAAAATGTTTTTTTATCATTCAGCGGATGGAATGTTTTTTCTGATGGTTTGAACAGCCTTTGGGAATTCTGGAAATGCGTTTATAGCAGCATTAAGTGTTTTCAAACAACCTTGTGGGTTTTTCAAATTTCGCTAGTGAATTATCTTAAAGAGAAACTCAGGCTTACCTCTGTGACCCAAATGCTAATGCTATGCTAATACATGAGAGGCACAGACAGGGGAAAAAGCACAACTAAAGCAAAAAAGATTAGTTGAGTGATTGATTAGTCTGCATCCTGCATCTGCATCCTGATAATGGCTTAATTGTTGCAGCTGATTTCAATAAGTAAATAAACGCCAAAAATCCTTTGGTTGTAGCTTCTCCAGTGTGAGGATTTGCTGTTTTGCATCACTGCAAACTGAATATGCTTGGGGTTTGGAGTGTGAACAAGACATTTGAAGAATTCACTGTGGACTCTAGAAAATTTTCTAAACTCCAGAACTATTTTCTGACATTTTACTGTGATTATTGATTAATCAACAAAATAATTGACCGATTATTTGAATATGTATATAGATGGTTAGGGTTAGGCATTCAGTTGTGAGGGTTGGGGATAGTGAAACAAGGCTACCGTAACGTGTGTTGAGCAGAAAAGCATCTCAGAATGAACAACGTGTAGTGGATGGGCTACAACAGCAGAAGACCACAATCGGTTTCCTCTCCTGTCAGCCAAGAAGAGAAATCTGAGGCTGTAGTGGGCACAGCCTGGCTTATATCAGCAGTCCAGACTGGTGGTGATGATGGTGTAATGGTGTAGGGAATGTTTTTCTTGGCACACTTTGGGTCCCTTAAGACCAATCAGTCATTGTTTGGATGTCACAGCCTATTTGAGTATTGTTGCTGACCATGTGCGTCAATTTACCAAATCACAAAGCAAAAGCTCACACTTATTTCAGGAGCATGACAATGAGTTCATTGTACTTCACTGGCCTGGTCACCGGATGTGAATCCAGCAGAACTCACTTGGGATGTGGTAGAACAGCAGATTAACAGCATGAATGTTCAGCCGACAAATTACGTGAGGCAATCGTGTCAACATGGAGCAGAACTTCAGAGGAATGTTGACAATATCTCATGGAATCTTTACCAGGAAGAACTGAGGCTGTTTGAGAGCAAAGGGAAACCCCTTACCCAGGATTAGTATGGTGTTCTAATACCAATAATTTCATTGAGTATAAAATCCTAGGAGCAGAATATGCTCTTTAGATATATTTATAATGCTTTTACAATCCATGACTTAAAAGGTTACCAAAAAATGAAAATCCCTCAACATGAGAATCGAGATTTAGAGCAGTCAGTAGACAATCACAATGTGTTTCACACCGTCTACTATATTAGCTACCAACAATATTTGGTCGCTCCCTGAGGGCCAATGATGGTGGCTTGGGAAAATGTCTGTGGTCACTTAGCAACACCGACAGTCCTCGTGCTTGGCCTGGTGGTGTCTGTGTCGTGTCTGGGTTAGGAGGTCTATATTTAAGACTGACCATGCCTGTGGAACATGAAGCAGACAATGACTGTGCACAGATTTCACGATTTAGTGAACCCGGAACTAATCAGCATTCACATTGGATGCAGGTTGATGCCACCGTTTCCACTGACACAAGATTGCTTGAGAAGATGCAGCGATGGAGGACAAACTGCTTTGTGTGTGTGTGTGTGGGAGTGGTTGTGTTATGGATATGGATTAAGGTCAGGGATGGAGGCAGTGTTAGTTGGAGCAGAGAAATGAAATGAGCTTTGACTTTGGCGTGTTGTCTCGTCAGCTGAGACGCCCGAGCATGCCAGACGTCGGGCTCCAGGGCTGCTCTACCTGCCGCCCCGATCCATTTCACATGGCTGCATTATTAGCACGCCACACATGTCTCTCTGTGGGGTCTGGGGAGGCTATATATCACAGAGCATCATGACATGCAATCGATGACCTACTATAGTCATACCTCCCCCTTTTTTCCCCTCCCAGGAAAGCGTCACATTACTCATAGCTTCACATCTCTGTGCCACAGATGCTGCTTCCCCTAACGCTCCTCCTATCCAGGCAAGATTATTGGAAGAATCTGTGCTGAAAGTGAATTATGGTACCCGCTTGTGCTCTGTATAATTGCATGTAGAGGGTGGGGAATGCTGCTGTCATAGAGAAGACATTATATAGACGCCTATGGAGTTCCAAGGCGAGGAATCACGTGCGCTCTGGACTCTCAGACATGATTTATCAAAGCTGTCAGTGGCCTCATTTCATGTGAGCAGCTGAGCTGAATGGGAGTGTTTGTCCTGCATGTAGCCAGATGTATTGATCCTTCAATCGGTTATCATGTAACGCTTCCTGTTTTACTATTGCCTGCCCTCATGAGAATTAATTGTAATGGTGCTATTAAAATGTCTTTATCCTGTTTAGACTAAGTTCTATCTTGTTTATAAAAAGGCGCATGGTGATTTGTGTCTCCACAGCAATTTACAATGAAAATTTAGTTTTTTACTTTACTGACATGGAAATAAAGCAGATTAATATTTTTTATATACAGTAATACATCCACTGGAGATAGTTTTACTGATTTACTTATTATTGTGATCTGATGATATTCTTTTTATAATCATTTATTTTCATTTACTTTATAATGACCTCTTAACCCTTTGATGTTTTGCCATACATTCCTACATATCCTGGGTCTTCAGACACCTTATTACTATTTTTCTATTCAAAAATGTTTGCATTTTGACACCATGAATGAACATGAAAAATTATTTATGACATTTTGGTCATCACAATCTTCATATGGACAAGCATCGCAACAGTTCTAATAAACAGTACATACATAGTTGCTTCATAAATTATACCATCAGGGGAAATTATTTCGATTTGCAAATGAAGCACATTGTGCAAACACACACACTGCCATCTAGGTAATTAGGCAAAGAAGGCATCACAATGTCAAAGGGTTCGGAAAGGATTAGAAAATGACAAAGGTAAATAAGGGCAAATGTTTTATCCTTCAGTATAAATCTTACAACTTGTCATACATAGAACATTACAACAACATTAATGTAATGCTAAGTTAGAAAAAAAAAAAAATTGCTACATTTGGACCCCCTAAAATAGTTTAAACAAAAAATTTCAGGCTGAAATAGAATTAACTAAATTAACTAAAAGTGTATACGATCTCTAAATGGATGCATGTAGGGGTTAAGCTTCTCTAGTGCACAGGATCAGTTTTGAGCTTGTAATTTGATGTGTGGTTACGAAGGAATTTCACTCTCTAAGTAAAACTTTCCATCATGTAGTTTAAAGAGGGTGTTGTCTTGACGTTTTTTATTTGCAATGAGCAACAGAGGATTCGTGGAATGATCCGCAAACCACACCTCAAAGTTTTCCCTGTGCTCCTTTTGGTATTTACAGCCTGTTTGTAACAGTACAATACAGTGGTCACTCTGTAAGACCTTTACAATTTGAACATCATTTTAGAGTAATATAATAAGTAATAATTTGGGAGTCACTTTCCTCACTTTGATTCTGGCAGAGATGAATCACCCTTCAAGATTTAGTCGTAATTAGAGTCATTAAACTCTCACAATGACCATTCATTGAAAAGAATCAAGCACGAGAACATGCGTGTGTCAGATTTGGACGTGTGCACGCTGCCGTGTGCTCAGGCGCAGTGATGGGAAAACATTGAGGCAGCTCGCATGCAAGCGTAACTCCCAGACATACCACACAAGGCAGGGAGTGTTAGTTGGCAAGCGCTGCTGGAATGCTATTGTTCAACGGACAAAAAATGTATGAGAAAATGTCTGTTTGATGTGAGACACTTGCACTCTTAAATCACAGTTTTTTCATGGGTCACAAAACACATAGCTGAGATCTCTTTGCATGCACTGAAATGTGAATGTTTCTTTCTTTTTTCATTCATTTAATTCTACTTAAGTGCTACTGCAGTTAGTGATGCGGCACTGATTTAAGAAAACAATTATCTGTTCATTATCAGATTAAATTGGATGTAATGTTACTGAAAAAAACAGATTATTCATTCTTCAAAAGGCTTCTAATTTTCTCAATGAATAGAAGTAAAAGTATCTTAATGTGGCTCTTAAAAAACTTCATTAAATTTTGGTTTTGCCTCCCGAAAATTAAAGAGAAACCACTTTATTTATAGCTGCAATTTGAGTTGGCTTTGTTGGCCGAGCTAACACATGTGTAAGACCACAGTTTTGGATTTATTAGAGCGAGATTTCAGAGGATGTGTCTGTGAGTAAACAGATGTCTATGAGTGGACACAGGCTCCGGCTCTCCTGCTGTCTTTGTCCTTGTAAGGAGACTCCGGGTGTGTTCATTTGACTGAGTCACGCCAAAGGTACAGGAAAACCAGGGCCATAGCTATGACCGAGAGGCCAGACAGAATATCTTTGCAGTGCTGTAGTGTCATCTTTGTTTGGATTAGCTTTTTATATCTGGATGCTTGAAAACAGTCTGCGATTTTCCATTTGACTATTATGGACTGCTGAATTGTTACCGCTCCAAATAATGTGGAAGCAGTTGCTGCCCCATTGACTCCATCACCTTTGGTAGGTGACATAAATAGCCTTGAAATGTTGTTGACAGAGATAGCCCCCCCCCCCCCCCCCCCCCCCCAAATCAGTACGTCAACTTAATCACGATGTCCGGTTATCACTCGTTAAAGGAAAAGTTGTTTCGGCTGTTCAGGAAGTGACAACACAAGTGATGCAGATGCTGTGACAAACGGATTCGTTTCTGCAGAGGATGTGATGCAGTTGTGAACTCCAATGACCTTAGTCGGAGTCCTGCGGCAGACAGGCGGAGTGTTGTGGTCACAGTAAAGCAGCGCTGCCAGCATTTTCAGAACCAGGCTTCAATCACAGTGTGAGCTGGCACGCCCTGCCAAGGGATACTTCTCTCTAATTAGACAGTGTACATTCAGGGGGTCCTGAATGGAAACAAGAGTTTTGTTGAGAAAGTGAATTCTCTAGTGACGCATGTTGTGGTGCCGAAGTGACTTCTGGCTGTGTTTGTGCTTCTCCATGGTAAAGGCTAAGGGTAAGCTAATGTCCCAGAAGTCAATAGGGGTCTTCGGATATCAGCTTTCTCCCTTCCAGTAAACATATACACTCAGACATGCGCTGCCGTACATCAGGACACACACATTTTCCCACTGGCTCACGCAGTCTCTTTTTCTCTCTCTCTCTATCTCTCTCTCTCTCTCACACACACACACACACACACACACACACACACACAGAAAACCCCCTCTGTTTTTTATCATCCACTGTCACCATGCATGTGGACCCACAGTGGCTCATCATCACATGGATGTCTGATACTGTGCGGCTACTTCATTTTCATCAATGAGCTCCTTGTCCATTCTGAATCTCGTACAGTCTTTTGGGAAGTATCTGTGACTCAGCATGCCTGCTATCTCATCTCCCAGTGAACCAGATGAGTGTGTATTAGGAGCATGCGAAGCAGACGGATGCGGTAGAGGCTGAGTCTTCTGTGCCTCGTGTGCGATGCATACTGCAATGCAATTAAAGAGACTCCTAATTTTGTTTATACATGGCTGCCATGGTGCAGAGAAGTGATATGACCCATCACCAGAGGAAAATAGAACTGTGCTGCTAATCATAGCTTGCAACCAATGGGTGGGCTGGGGGGTGGGGTGGGGTCTGGCACTTTATTTTTAGCCACGGTAGTGGCATGACTTTAAGAATGGTAATGTTGGTTGGTTTTTTGAGTCCACCACTTTTTTCCAGACTGAAAAATTTAATCACTTTCATGTCTCGCCCCCCAGGATGAACTTTTGTCATCCATTTATTTTTCATCTATTGCAATTAGATTGTCACAGGCTATCAACAGACTTATAAGACTAGTGGCATTCCCGACAGCCTCAGCTGATTACCTAGAATTAGCATGCTAACACACTAAACTAAGGTGAACATGGTAAGCACTATACCTGCTTAACAAGCTTAAAGCACAGAGCCGCTAGACTCTTTATTGTCATCTTCTGTTGCTTGCAAATGTACTAAACCAATAACGTGAGCTGCTTGTTTGTGTGTGTGATTTTTCTGCCCAACTGGCGACTATGATGTGATGAATAATTCACCTCTTATCTTCAGTAAATACTGGGATTGCTATGAATGGCTTTGCACTCGGGTTGGTAGCTTTAGTGAATGTTAACTCTATAGCTCTAGCTTGTACCTCCGTCAAAAGCATGAATAGAGATCTTATGTGCTTTGAACTGGTGCCAGTGAGATCTTGTAAACAGATTTCCTACATCTGTGACTGCATGAGGGACGAGGCAGTGAGCATGAAGGAATTCAGGCTGCAGCAGAGATACTCCGCCCTTCTGGGTGTGTGTCGAAGCTCAAATGTCCCTCTGCAGTCACTCAAAGGTTGAGACGCTATTCATGGGCAGAGTTTGTTGTATTTGGAGAAGGATGGAACTTTTATTGAGGCAGTGGGGATGTAAAGATGACTACAAAGGAGGGAAGAGACAAAAGACTGAAAACAGGAGGGGGAAGTGGGTGTGAACACACACTGTCAAGGGCATTTTGTAATCAGAGATGGGAGTATTATCCCCACAAAAGTACCATTACCCTGTCTAGTGGCCCCCAGGGGACCAGGGCCAGCAGTAACTGACCCACCTCTGTGCTCTGTCTTGCAGATGGGAAGAGGAAGTGTCCAAACGGGAGCAGATGGAGTCCACGGTGGAATCCCTGCAGCAGGTTGGGAAACATAAACAATGGAATATATTTCATTAACATAATCAGGTCATTACAAAGGTCATTTACCACATGCAGACAAGGAGTGCAAATAAGATCTGAGGAGTATAGTCTGTACACATACAGTTTCAAAATAGCCCCTACAGCACATGTATGAGCATTTAAATATAGCTCCGTTCTTCATGGTGTTTCATGCAGTGCGGACTCAGCAGAGCTGGACTAGAAGCAGCTACTGTACAGCCAGGAGGATGTGTGTCAGTTCAGAAAAACCATATTACAAACCCATCAAGAGGAGTCAGCTGGCCTGGATGTAGATATAAACATCAAATATCACCAGCAGTCTGCCATTATGTTCATGTTCAGAGCAGGCAAACAGAAAATATATGTAGTGGCAAAAATCAATTTAAAGTGTCACACCTTGAGGCTGTATCACAACATGTACACTATCCCGGCTGGTGTGAGTACCTCATCTAGTCGTCATCCTTCCCTCTCAGTGCTGTTGCGCAAATCGATCTGTGACAGCATGCGTGTTTGTCTTTGATTCTGGGTCAGCAAAAACCTGGATGGAGAGGTGGAGTGCCACTCTCCCAGGGGGCTTTAACCTTTTAGAGCACACGGGCAGATGTCGCTGTGAATGGGAGAGCCGGAAATCTGCTCACACAGTAAATTCAATGAAAACAGCCAGTTATTGTTATGGGCCCAGAGCCAGAGGGCCGGAGCCATGTGTTGACTTAATACAGAACCAAAAACTTATTGAAGTCAACGGGGTTAATCTTCTTTTTGGTCGACTTTGTTGGTCAAATTGAGTCTTTCAATTGCTGAGACCATGTTTACTAGCTAAATACATTAGCCATCCATTGAAGCCATAGCCATCTTATTGGAATAGTTTATTCTGAAAAGCTCCAACGAAAAGTTAGTTGTCTCAAAAGTTTATAACTTGATATTTTTACACTTGTACGGATTAAACAGATGAGATAATAGCCATAATTAGTGAACCTTAGATGTGAAATGGATTTTGTACCTTCAGACAGAGCGAGGTTAGCTATTTCCTCGTTTCTTGTCTTTATGCTAAGCTAAGCTAACCAGCCGCTGGCACTAGCATCACATTTGCCGTACAGACACGAGAGTCGTATCAATCTTCTAATCTAACTAAAGAAAGAGAATAAGCTTTTACCAATATGCCAAACTATTCCTTCAAATTTTAGCCTACTGGAATTGAATCACCAAATCGGCTATGATCTACTTCGTTGTATGTTAACATACAGTACATGGTTGCCTTCCCTTTGCTTATGTAGCCTCAGTTATAAAACATCTTTTGTATTACTTAATGCTTTCAGCAAAGGCCCACATTTGCATCAGGTAAATATGTAGAGGCAACTAGACAATGACCTCTGGGTAACGAGCCAAACAGTAACCACATAAAACAGTATAACATGATCATATAAAACAGTAAAACAGAAACAGTAAAGAAAGCTTTATTTGATCAGGTAGGCCTTATCAGAATGTAACCAGGGTCAGTCTTATCTCTACTGGGTAAGTTCATTTACAACCAATGTCTTTGAAGTTGTTGACTCCTTTTACTTTGTCTTTGACACTTTTACTTTATGTGTTTGTATTGTTGTATCACTGGCAAAGTCTGATATGTTGTACTGTTTTTGCAGAGTTGTTGGAGTGTTGTCAATGAACCTAAAACCTACCAGAATGTGTATTATAAATGTTTGATATAAAGATTTACACCAGTTTAGAAATGGTTATTGAACAAATTTACTTCACAAACTTTGGTAAGCAGAGTTTATGTGGTTCCACTAACCTTATTAGGACCTTTATTTACCTGTATGTGCATTTTACCCAGAGTGCCCGGGAGTCATCGGAGATCCAGGGTGAGCTGAGCGAGAAGGTGGACAGACTGAAGGCTGAACTCGTGGTCTTCAAGAGCCTGATGAGTGATGTAAGTATTTGTTCAGCGCTGGGGTGATGTCATCATCACCTCCTTAAGTCTGACACACGCTTTCACGTTGTACAAAAACTGCTGGGTTGACTCCCTTGCTTAAAGCAATTGTGTTAAGCAGCAGCAATGTTTCAGCATGTACAGCTGTTCTCTCGCACATTCCGAACCATCATTTTGATGAAGCTTGCCACTCACACAGGTCTTAATAATAATACTTAACACACACACCCTTCCTTCCTTCCTTATTTGGATTTAGGAAGTATATGTAATGCCAGAAAGCCTCTAAAACAAGCATTCATTGAAAACAGCTCAAATAGCAGCTGTAGATCAAGAGCATTTCCTGTTCTGTACAGCCCTGTATTGTTCCCTGGCAGGTCTGCTCTAGTGTGATATACAGCTGTAATATACTGCAGTGTGCCCAGTCACAGCTTGTGCTTGCTCAGGGATAAATATAGCCAGATGATGTTTTTGTTTTTGGAAAGCTTTGTTGTTTATCTTGCTTATCTTCACTTTGGCATCTGTACATTGTAGATTTTTCATGTTATTTTCTGTGCTTTACTTCATCCCCAATGTGTGAATCCAGAGACAGGTGAGTGAGATAGCAGCATTGGATCTCATAGAATGTGTAGATTAGAAGTAGTAAGACATCCCGTGCTTTGTTGTTATGGTTGTGTCTTTGAATGTAGTAACCCTCTTGTCATTATTCAGAGAAATGAGTGGTCTTATAGTCAAAGCTTGGGATGAAATAGTGTATGTGCGATGTTTGCACAGTCCATATCTGCCCCGTTAAATCTTATCCGAACAGAATGTATTTGAATGTTTGTTATGTTGACAAATTCAGGATGCAAAAGTGTAGTTCTACTGTAAATAGATGGAAGTTTTAATATTTTTAAGATAATCTTTATTTAACCAGCTAAGCTAGATTGAGATAAATACTGTACCCTAGCCAAAGAGTCAATTACATATTTACAATATAAAACAGGAAACACAAAATTTGTTAAAAGATCAGAATCAAGCAAAAATTTGATCACTATATCATGAATGAAACTGCCAAAATGGATCAAAATCGGATCTTCGAAGCAAGTGAAATAGCACCTTAAATTTTATCATTAAGCTTCTATAAAGTTGAAGGAATGGCTGTTTAGTTTAAGTAAACACCTACTGGTTGGAGCCTTAGCTTTCTGTTATAAATTTGAAGTCTCAAACCAAATCTGAGGGAAAAATTACCCCAATGACATCACCGGGGTTATGTTCTCCCACCAAAGCCACAGAGGACATTCTACATTAACAGTTTTCATTGTTTTCACTACTGGTGTAGTAGTACACCTTGTGCAAGTAAACTGACTGTAGTGTATAAAAAGGACGGAATACCCTTTAAGATAAAAGCTCTCTAAAACAGTACGTAAATGTGATATGAAACTTAAACATTTAAGGACATACCTCATCACTAAGTGGATCAAATGTTCAGTGGACAAGCAATGATATGGAGATGAGTTAACCGACACCAACGAACTGAAAGATGTAATATGACCATAAAACAATCGGCTGATGTCAGTCAACTTAAACATTTTGCCTGTAACAATGAATCAAGTTCACACACTGTTTGTATATGTCTCTCTAAAATCTCCATCCATCTCAATGCAGCAAATGACTGACTTGGACTCCAAGATTCAAGAGAAAGCCCGGCACGTGGATATGGACATCTGCAGGCGCATCGACATCACGGCCAAACTGTGCGACGTGGCTCAGCAACGCAACTCGGAAGACATGTCAAAGATGTTCAACGTCAGTCCAGTCAGGTCGCTCCCAGAGAAGGTGGGCATCCATCTAACTGCTGCCCCACTGTATGTCGGAGGAGCTGACAGTGATGGCAGAAAAACATATGAATTTATTTGTGAGGGAAACAGTCAGCACTCTGTAAATGAAATCAGAGCCGCCAGTGGCTGACGGTGTTGATTTTTCACCAGCTGATCATCATGTACTGAGTGACCCCCTCTCTGAAGGCGCTGGAATGCATTTTATATACAATACACTCTCAAACATACAACAATACACATTCAGAACAATTACAGTACTGACTCTTACATAAGCACACACACATAGAGAGAGAGAGAGAGATAGAGAAAAGTGAAATGCTGATGTTGTAACTTTGCTGCACACAAGGTTATCACATTGCGCCGACATTGCTAGCTAGAGCCCAAGTATCAATCCACTGTCAATCAAGTTGGAGGCTTCTTTTATGTCACATGTTGTTATATGTCTCTGCCTAATATGAAATTTCTTATATTTACACTATTTATAAGAAAAGAACTCTGCACAAAAAGTGTTTCATCTGCAGATCAATGTAGATAAAAAAAACTGAACCAGAGATGAGGACTACAAATTAGCATTAGCTAGACATCCTGTATATACACATTACATTTCTTCTTTCTGTCATTTAACCAGTTCAATAAACAAATTAAAGAAAATGCTGCAGGTTCAGCATTCACAAGTATACATTGAAAAATAAATCATCACACTAAACACTGGTTGTCTTCTTCGCATTTTGCCTCAGGGTTGGATGTGTGTTTATGTTTGTGTGTGTGCATTGCAGGGGGCTGTGGCCTGCTGCAGGAAGAAAGAGCGTAAAGTGGTGTCAGATGAGGAGAATTCAGAGATGGATGCCGAGCCCAGCCTTTCAGAGGAGGAGGTCCCCGGGTCGCTCAACATCACGGATGAAATGAAACGCATGCTAAACCAGCTGTAAGCAACACCTCACATGCACACACACACACACACACACATGCATCAGCAATGCCCACACAAATCTGAACCGAGTTCTCTCGGCTTTGAATGAAACTGAATGTGCTTTGCAGCTGCGCCATACCAGCACAGTATTTCCCTGCAAAGTTGTTGTGATGGAATTGTTCTGCGTATTCCTTCATCTCCCTCTAGCGTTTATATGGAGTGTTGCATCTAACACACTATATGCTCGTTTAGCAAAACTCAGCAGATATATATACCGTGGGCATTCAGTTGATCTGTTAAGGCCAAAGTGCTTATATCTTTGAATTCTCTCTAACATTTCTCACCCTCACAAACTTTGGCTGTTTTGGATTAACCTATTTACTAATCACTAACTTTCAGTTGCTGGCTATATATTATGTTTGACTGCTTGTGGTTTCTCTAAAACCTTTCCTTTCCCTTCTTTTCATCGTCTTTATAAACGCATGACCTTTGCTGCGTCTGGTGGCTGTTATACTTCTCCTTCCTCTCCTCTCTCTCTCTTCTTCTTTCCATTCTTCTTCCATTCTTCTCCCTTGTCCTACACAGACATTGTTCAGATAACTCCTTTGTTACCAGGCGCGAGACATTCGAAATCGACGACGACTGTGACAGTCTGACATGGGAAGAAAATGAGGAGACTCTGCTGCTGTGGGAGGACTTCACCAACTACAACGTGCCGTGCGCCATCGCTGCAACAACCTGCACAGCCATGGCCCCCAGCGATGGCAACGGTGAAACCACTGATCCAGTGAGTCCTCTCTGCATTTACGGTCCCGTGCACACTATATGGTTTTCAGGCTCATGCAAGTCAGAGTGTAGATCATTGCTATGGATGCTGTGTAAGACATCTCCTCATGCATGATGAATGAGGCCTGTCTGTGCTCTCTAATGACTCCCAGGATGGAAGTCTTGGCAGCCTCATTGATGAAACGGAGTCACTATTTAAGACCAGAGAGCAGGAGTACCAGGAGACCATTGGCCAGATCGAGGTAGACAATCTATATGTGTCTTTGTGTGTGAAATAATTCATAATTCATTTTGTACTTTAGTTTTTTTTTAATTATAAATTGCTTTGAAACTTTACAATTATAACATAATATGATCATATAATTACTTCCACTCACAGTCGATACTAAATTATCACCCAGTCCTATTGTGTATATAGTAAATGTACTTGGGAATTATTGTGGTTAAATTATTATGCATATTCTTCATGTATACACAGAAATCACATTGCTTGGTCATGAAAATAGGATTTAAGTCATGGAAAAGCATATATTTATTTACTTCCAGTCACACAGAAAGATTAAAGCAAATAAACAAACTGTGTGAAACACTGAGTCTGGGTAATATTTCCTCTTTCCGTTCATTTCCCTTAGGGGCCGTATGAAAGTTATTAGGGTGGGAAATTGCATTAAAAAAGAGGGAGGGTTTTCTATTTTTTCTTTTTGCCGAGGGAGTAATCTTTAATGTAGAGACTGACAGAGAGTTTTGAGTTGCTGGAATGTTTTGTAAATGTTCTGGTCTATGAATCCCAAGCCCAAGAATGGATCCTTGTGGCACACCGTTTTAATATTGTGGTGCACATTTGGTTTTTCAAGTCGTACCAATTCAACACTTTTATGTTATTTTGTATAAATATTAACCTGGAGGGGTTTTCAGGGGTTTTTCTGAAGTCAAGGGGAAGATCAATTTAAAATGTTAATGAAGCTATGGATAAGTGTTTAGATGTTATTACTAGCATACTTTCCAATAAAGGCCTATGCAATTTGGCATTGATAATAAGGGAAATGGAGATAGTACAGCTATTACATACATACTCGTTGTATTCATGTTCGTCAAGAAAAAAAGGGGAAATTATGTAGTGGGTAGGAACATTTTTTTTAAGGAATTAACATAAAGTATAACCCTTCACTCAATATTATTGTTTTATCCATTGTGTTCTTTTAGATGGAACTGGCCACAGCAAAGAGTGACATGAACCGACATCTGCATGAGTACATGGAGATGTGCAGCATGAAGAGAGGCCTGGACGTGCAGATGGAGACCTGTCGACGGATGATTAAAGGAGGCAGGAACTCTCCCTCTTTCAGCTCTGTGGCCAGCAGCGACTCAGGGAACACAGATGAGATCCAGGACGAGATTTCGGACAAGGATGTAGAGGCCGAAGTCTCTGTTAGTTGATGGCTGCATAACTGGGCTTTGTCCCATCTCCTCCTGACCACCCCTTGTTGTCATGGGGGTTAAATGTGTATAGAGCTCCACCCTGCTAGAGAGGTGGACCAACTTCAATCTGGGCCTGTTTGACCTGTTTAAGTTCTGATGGTCATGCTCACTGATGCGGGCCCAGAACTGGTGCTTTTATACTATTTCTGTTGTTTAGAAAGTGGTGGTGGTTGTGGGGATGTGGGGATGTGGGGAGGTGGTGTCTTTGCTTCACAAAGAGAAAAAGGGTGCATATAGAGTCCGAGCTGTGCTTTCTTCCTCACTGCTGCCTCGCTGGATTCTTGTCCAGAGCTTCACATCATTTTTGGGGAGAGAAAGAGAAATTCTCAAATGTTTTAAACAGGCTGAGAAGTATTTTCTACAAATTCTTACCCTATTAAAGTCCTTTTTTTCTAAAGGAATTGAAAATAGTACATATTGTGCTTCTTGTTCGGTGAACAACAAATACATTATTCACAGAAAATAAAAAACATCCATCTTTTGAATTTTAATATTCATTTTAGATGCAGAAAGTCAGTTCCCCCTTGTTTGGTATACTGTTTTGTTTTCGTATTATTTAAGTCCAGGTGGGGTTGTTTGTGATCCAGATTGTCTTCTGCCAAGGAGACAAAACAAGAAGTGGAGACAAATGGTGTTGGAGTTCTGGTGGTTTCTGAGGGAACTCTGCAGGGTTGCCAAAGCTGACAGAGGAAAGGAGCACAGCCTTTTGATGCATCAGTGCACTACTGACGTTCTATGCAATTTAGCTGGCCTTACTTTCAGACTGGCTTTCACCCTTCATCATTTCTCTTCACACCAATACAATTAGCCTTTTAAGCAAAGCAGGTGTTTTCTATGTATCATTTCGAGAAGTTTTTTTTCTGTGTGTGTGTGTGTGTGTGTGTGTGTGTGTGTTTGAGTGTGAAAAAATCTATGTATGGGACATTTGTTTTTTTCATGGACACCAACAGTAAAAAAGTGGAACAGCGCCCTCCCTTGAACAAAGGACAAAAATCTTTGCTCATGACAATAATATAGATGCTACTTGATAATGAAACAATCAGTTCATTGTTCCGATTAAGGTGTACTTTACTGGGGAAACATTGTTCTCATCTTGTGCAGTTTACTTTGCACACATCAAGACATATCATCGTAGATGTCTAAAATGCATTCGTTTTTATGAAATAGATCGAATAAATTGAAGTTATCAAAGCCAAACAAGGCTCTGAAACCTCTGAAAAACCAAAGGACTCATTTTGAAAAGTTTCCCTTTCACACAATCATTCACACACAATCCTAATTTTCATTCATTGTTTTTTGGAGATAGATTTCTTTGGTTATGTTTGGTGTTATTCTGGTGTAGTTTCCTGCTGTCCTGCAGGGGACTCTGTTCCAGATGGGTGGCACATCCTGCTTTGTCTCTTCTGAATCGGGGCTACAAGTGTCAGACTGTACATAGAGAGCTGTAGGCATGTGATCGTATACCCCAGAGGCCTTTTTGTTCATATTAGTCTTTTGCAAGAGTTTGAGATGTCTCACAATTTCGCTTTTCAGTGCTTCCACTGGATTAGCGTAGAAACTGATCGGCGCATGGGGACAGAAGTGATCTTTTTATCACCTCTTTGTATTATAATGTATGTACGGTTTGCTGGATCAAAGATTAAGTGCTACTTCTATCTTGGAAGATTTACAGAAGCAGAATGTTAAAATACAGGCCTTTTGTTATTTCAGCATGTTTCTGTGGAGAAAAGGAGCTATGGATCTTTTTTTATAACATTATTTTTTGAACTAAATAGCTGCAATGCAGACTGTGCGCTACGTTTTTAATCAAAACAGTGTCTATCCTAATCATTGATTAATTGTATTTGTGGCAGAAAATGTATTTTTCACTGTTTTTAATCATTTTATGTTAACCAAAAAGTGTGTTAATGTCGCCATATTCAGCTTTTATTATATTTTCAGGAATATTAAACTTGTTCCAGATGTTTTGGTCATTTATTGGCCGTATCAGATCACCCATCATAAAAACCAATTGATTATATCAGACAATAGTGAGGGACAGTCTTACTCGCAGAGAAAACGCCACATGCTTTTTTTGTTTGAGTTGATGTAAAACCAGCCTGATAAGTGACAAAGAGCCATTCTTTTATTGGTACTGTACTTTGCAGCGGTGACATCAAACACATCATTTATTGATTGTATGGCTGTAACATCCAAAAAAAAAAAACAGCAGGTCTAACTACACATCACGCTGTCTTTCTCATCACTCTGACCATCACACTAACCAGCCAACCAAAGCAAATATGTACAGTAACATACGACAAAGATGTAAATCAAGCTATGAATCCTACTAACTCAGTCTCAGTATTTGTACAGGCCTACCACAGATGTGTTAGTTTGCAGAATCATTCATTCTCGCAAACTATTGGACATTCAGTGTATTATCTTCACTCTCCCATCACTTGAAGCAGGTCAGATTCCAGTTATATCAGTTGAAAATACTGTAGCAACCCTCCTTGTTGAATGTAGCTTGATTGGAGGCATCCTCTAAAGACCTTACAAGTAAATGCTGAGCAAAAAAAAATTGTAGCTTTTTAAATCCAGGGATATATGGTGTGCTGTTACTTCATGGAGACCTTGGTATGTTTTGCTTTACTAAACGGGTTCTTACCTGTATGTGACCTTGGTGTATGTAAATTAGGTCCTGGTGGATGTGAATGTTTCATACTAAAAGGGTTTTATACGAGTGGTTTTTATCAGCGTTGCACTGGGAATATATGGTTGTGTTAACTGTCGTGTCAACAAACGGTTTTACATGTTCACTTGCATACCTGTTTGCTGTCATTATCACCTTCACTTTTGGTTTAATAAACACGACGGGGAGATAAAAAGGTGCAGCAATACTTGTGGCCATATTTGGGTAAAGTCTACTGATGTGTGTTGGATACTGGTCTTTGCGTTTAATTTGCATCACAGGTCACATCCTGTTGATCCATTTTAAGTGGTTGGTTAATTTAATTGCTTTTCCTTCTTTCTTTTTGTTTACACTATTGATACAATGTATTCAAGTGGGTCTGGGGCAAAATTATGAATGTACTCAATTGATATTGGGGTAAAATGAAATAAAATGGTGGATTGGATAAAAATCAAGACTAATTTGCTTCTTGTATTTTTAATGCTTTCCATTTAATATTTTCCTGAATTTTAAGTGCAGGCTTCATGTGTTCTGAGTGTTTTTTGTTTGTATTGTTGAGATAATATAATCTACAGGCTATGTTGTAATTGA
Organism: Seriola lalandi dorsalis; assembly: GCF_002814215.2. NCBI lineage: Eukaryota > Metazoa > Chordata > Actinopteri > Carangiformes > Carangidae > Seriola > Seriola lalandi. The sequence goes on from NW_019525021.1 coordinate 96,384, forward strand.
AGTAAGCCACACATAATACTTCGAGTACAGTATGGATGCTTTAGTGTTGCAGCTGTAGAGAGGCTGTCAATGTAAGAGTTCATGTATGAGTGTGATGCTTGAAAATTATGATTTCAACAATGAAATCTGCCACATGTTCACATTATTTATTATCATTAATAGATATTAAAAAAACAACAAAGAAAAACATTTTAAAAAATGACAAAATATTTTCATGCTAAAATGCATTAAAAGATTCTCTCCCCAAACAACTGTACAGAGCATGGCACAATAGCCGCGATTTTATTCCTTCAAAGTTTGTCAGACTAAGCTGCAACGAAGTGAGGGCCACACAATCTGTAGTTTTCGTGTTGAAAGAATCTGGGACACTAATGAAGAAACAGACAGCGGACGTGGCAATTCAAACTATAATGAATATCAGCTAACTAGCAACATGAGTTCTTTGATGTAATAATGTTGGTGTGTATGCTCCATACGTCTAGATCCCCTCTCTCATCTCTCCACCTCAAGAAACACTATTCTTTTAGCCACTTCCTCCTCACTGTATTTCTCCTGCAGGTGCAGGAGAACAACAGGATCAGCAGAGAGCAAAAGACTGTCATCACGTCGATTCCAAAATGGTCCAGAAATGGAGGACGGATCCAAAAGCAGATCCAGCGCAGCAGAGAAGTCTCCGCTGGTCTTCAACAGGGCTTTGGTCACGCTAGCTAAGTCCTAGAAGACAAATCATGAAGGTTAGAAATTGTTACAACCAGACGGATGGAGAGGGGTAGAAACAAGCTGAACAACAGAGAAATAAACAATTCATTACTTAATGGCAATTAAATAATTAGTATTATTACTCCTTTTCTGTCTGAGCTTCTGTTTTCTAGTTTGCTTCTATGACCAAACAGAATATAAGCAGGAATAAAGAGTATGTAACTCTGGATTGAAATGAAACCCAATGTGCTGCTGCTCTTTAGGATGCTGTCTACCTTTTGGAGAAATAAAAAATAATGAAGGCTAAACCACATTGCAAAAACAGAGGACCATCTACTACACAGTAACACTCGCCTGGTTTGTCCGGTTCATCAGCTCTCTGATTTGCTGCATGTCCTCCTCTAACGCGACCTGAGTCAGAGAAAGTGCAGCGTCTTTGTTCACTGGTGGCTGCGGTTCGGACAGAGCTGCGGCACTGTTACCGTCAAGGGACTGAGAGTCTTCTTCCTGTGATTCTCTGTCAAATATGAACAGGTGGGGCCTGGAGGCTGCGTGGACGGCCTCAGAAGCTGCAGGTTCAGGGCAGCCTGTTTCTGGCACACGGTTACTGCTGGGGGACTGGGTCAGTTGTGCTTTCCCCTGAAGGCTGGGTCCAGGTTCAGGGTTGGACTGTGTGGAGGCAGGATCTGCGGCTGTGACTGAAGACAGGGGTTCTGTTGATGTGGGCTGTATCGCCGCGGTTTCAGTTGGGTTTCGGAGATCTGGAGCTTCGTCCTCAGCAGACTAATAGACAGCAATGTAACAGTATAAATCTTACTTATGAAATTAACATGGCTCTTTGATCCTGCCTTGGTGTTTAAGCCCATAGTAGGGATTTAGGTGATTGGCATTTTTCCTTTATTCTGAAATTTTTATAAAAGATAAGATCGAGAAAGCTTAATCATAAAGTTACCAATAAAAATGAATCCCATACAGATACATAGTCTTCATTTACAGTATGTATGATAATGAATTGTTTGATGTTTGATTTAACATTAAAACTAACATCACAGCAATAAACAATTTCATACCAAATGTATGAAAAGTCACATTCAAGAGCATTGTGAAGCTGCTTGCTGAATCTATATTTATTAATAATGAATTTATGAGCAATTTTACCAGATACACATGATCATTTTTACCTGTCGAAACAGGAGCAATTTATCAAATGTGACCAAATTTAGACGATTTAAATGCTGATGAATAGAGCTCATATGAAGTCACAATAATAATAAATATGACTAAATCAGTCAAAGAAACATATGTAAATTCTGTACTTGTTTTCTCTACACATCAAATATTCAACATACTTCATATGACATATTTTTTACATGCAGACAAAAACAAAACTACTTATAAAAAATGGAATTAGCATTTCCATTCTCTACCTTTAAACAAGACAGATCATCTAAGCTTTCGTAGCGCTGGTGTTCCCCAGAATATTACAGACCTCTCACGTCATCAGCTGGTCTTTCAATGCACCTAGAAACTGCCTGACGACCTGAGATCTGTCAGACATTCAAACCCAGACTGTGCAGTGTAGTCGTACCTCACTTTCATCTTCAAACTCCTTTGTAGCCAACTCCAGAATCCCCAGCTTTCTCTTTTCTTTTTTCTTCTCTGCTTTCTGTGGCGATGACGTAGATTCTTCATCTGAGAAACATATAAGGGAGAAAGAAAAAAGGAGATCATGTTTGAGTGAAACATGTTACTTAAATCTCTGTTGTATAAACGCTTGTTAAAGATAAGTTACTGTTACTGCAGAGGAATGACAAACCTGTTTGCTGTATTTCAGAGACAGCAGCTTCTTCGCTCTCCTCTTGTCGACTCTCTGCCACCGGTGCCACACTCTTTCCTCTGGCTCTCTTTGAAGGTGGCGGGTCTGTTGCTGTGTGTTTTTGAGCAGCAAGCTTAACAGCTGATTTAGTGTTGTTTACGGGCTGGGGAGATGATGACAGCTTTTCGGGAGAGGTTGACGATGATCTGAGTTTCTTGCTGTAAGGTTGAGGCGATGACGACAGCTCGAGCTCAAGGTGCGTACGTGTTAATCGGCGCTGCGGTTGTTCCAGCTCGGGGGAGGCCCTCTGCTTCGGCTGCTTTGTATTTTTTGGAGTTGGAGTGTTTGGCAGGGACTGCAGAGAGTCCTCTGGCGCACTTTCTTTCTGTGGAGAGACCGTTGTTTGCGGCTCTGCTCTTGCTGGCTCTGGGCTCTCAGCTGGAATGGGGTGGGCATCTGTCTGTGGGTCCAAACAAGGTTCTCCAGGTTGGGGGGAGTTTGATGTCTCAGCCTCTACATTTTCTGGTTGTGTACTTTCAGCTGGTAAGAGCTGGGTATCTATCTGCAGAAACACCAAACTTGTTTTGCTTAATTCATTTCAGTTTATTAAAATTAAATCACATACAAACAATTTGTCTTTGAGTCATTGGCTATAATGCCTATGTGCTTTGTCTACTGTACCTGTGTTAGGTCTGTTGATGCTGAATGTTTCTGAGGAGAAGCAGCATCTTCATTGGGAGATTTCTGAACATCTGTCTCTTGACTTCCCGCCTCCTATAAGCAGACAGATAAGAAACTTCAGGCTTCATGTCTATAAAAAATGAACAATAAACAAGGAGAAGTCTAGAGCTATTCCAAAGCTTCATTTGTACTTCAGTAGAAAGTATGTGAATAAGGGCTGTTGGAGTATACTGTATATTTTCATTATTATCATTATAATAAAATTAAAGTCACAGTGCAGTGTGTACAACCGATTTTTTTTAATATGCCACCCTCTAGTGGTTGTATGGAAAAATACACTCCCTCCTAAAGTTTCTGCGACATCAACTGCAGTTTTTGGTTATTTTGAAGCTTAAAAAAAAAAAAAAGAAGTTCTTTACATAGTTGAACCAGAACATGCTTTTGAATTTTCCAGTTAAAGATAAAAGCCACATAATTCAAATTTTTTAATAATTATTATTTGAATCATGGTCGCTGTAACTACTGTTTGCACCATTGTTACCCTGGTATTATTTGGCCATTTTTGTTTCTGAATACCTGTGAGGACTACACAACACTGAAAGGTGTGTTAACCTTTCTTTCACATTTTTCAAACATCAACAAATCCTGAACATTATAAACTAAACAAATTTTGCTGTTGGATTGAAATGGTTTACATTGTGGAAATGTAGATAACAAAATACCTTGCAAAACCCTCCAGGTAAATTACCTTGATCTCTCCCTCTGCTGTTTTCACCTTCTCAACCTCAGGCTTTTTCTTAGCCAGTTGTACTTTATAACGATATTTCATTGACTGCCAGCTGTGACTGGTCACACACTGCTTCTCCATCGCTTGCCAGAGCCGGTTTCCCCCCGTCTCGCTCTTGTGGTTGCTGACATAATTCAAAATGGCTGCATCCTCTTCAGGGGTGTAGGCAGCCCTGCCTAAGTATAATGACAGAAGGTGTTCACACCAATAGATTTAAAACAAACAGAAATACACATATTCCTAATGTGACTACAAATGATGTACACGTATATGTAATACAAAAGCTGTGCACATATTGTGATTAAACTGTACTTTAACAGCTTTTTTTTGTCAGTTTTGAGTATTACCAATTCTTCTTCATACAGAATCAATGGCAGAATGACAAATAGCAGTGTTGGTTGCATCATACCTCCTAAAAGTTTAAAAAATCCCTCTTTGTAGTTGTTAAACAGTCTGGCTGAATGTCTTGGGACCACTTCAGGATTTAACCTGTATTCCTCTATGTTTAACCGTTCCTCCTTCTCGATACAGTCGTAAATGTACTGGGTGGACACGTACCTGAGGAGAATACAGACAGTGGTTTCATTTCTGCGCTTTGAACAACTTACACCAAATGAAATCACTGATGATGTATATGTACTTGGCAATGCTTTACTGGGCTAAAGATTACAGGTACTCTTGGCAGTGAATACTCTGCTCAAGTCATTTATATTGATACTGATAACATTAGCTCTGTTCGCCCTCCTAAATACAGACAGAATACAGAATAAAATGTACTTTGATGGTCTAATAAAGGTGTTATTAGAACAGCGCTACACCGCTTTTATCATTTTATCGAAAACAGCTGTTGTCATCTGTTTTCATTGCAATTCAAAAATAATGTACAGTAACAAACTTGTGAAATTGAAATCAAACAACCATAGCGGCATTATAGTCAATCTGACTTGGAGAACAAGCCCTGCATATGCAGCTGTGATAAGTAGTGCTAATAGTGAAATCCAAAATTTCCAATTACTTTATCCTTCTACCCAGTGTGTCATGAGACTCTCTCTAGTTAAACAGATGCAAGATTTAGTTGTAACTCATTTTATTTGTCATCATATCTAAAAACTTGCTGCTCCAATTCTGCCTCTAACACGCACAGACTAAAATTTAAAATATGACGAATGAACCCACAAAACAAAAGTCTTGAATATTACACCATTAAAGACATCAACTTTTCTTTTTGTTTCAATGGACTATATTCCCTCTAATGTAAAAACTTTATAACAGCATCCCAGTCCAGCACCTACCAGTGAGCAGTGGTTTCACGGAGAGAGCCTCTTTCCTCTGGGTCAATCAGCAGGATTGCACCTGGCTGCTGGACATTGCACAACATCCCTCCTCCAGATGTGATGAGTGGCTGGAGCTTGCTTTTGACAAGACCCGGTCGGAGGAAGAAAGACATGGGTTCACCTTCCGCAGTCATGAAGAGAACTGAGGAGATATTAGATTTGGCCACATCCTCCTCTTTCAACGGCATGATCAGGATGTCTCACCTGGTGCAAGAGATGAAATTAAATTACAGACAGTACATGTTAACTATACAGAACAGTGCTCTGTAACTAATGCTATGTAAAACCAAACAAACTAAAACAGTAAATCCCCGCTTTTACATTAATGCATAAGTAATAATAGTCTAATTTTATGCTATGTGGCAGTGCAACAGTCACAGGGGGCGTTTAACTGCCTTGTGATCTTTTTAAACATTAAGCACATTTCCCTGATTGTTCTTCCATATTTTTACGTAAGTAACATTTTCAAAGCACAACATTTACTTGTAATATTAAACAGGGTATTTTTTTCAACTATTACTGAATTGTTACTGGGAAATACTGTCAGATGCAACAGCACCGACACAAAACTGCACACACCTGATTAAAGTTACATCTAAAGGCAATTTTTAGTAACTTGTCCTCAGCCCTCAGAAACACCTGCGAGGAGGTTACCGTCAGTAACAGTAGCTAAACTGGTTAGCACCGTTACTTAAACGTAGCCTAATTACAGGCAGATATTTGTACAGAGTTGCTGCCTAATCAGATGATGTTATACTTACCTAAAAAAGCCCGATTAGGTAATATTAGGCACTGAATGTAAACTGTATAGTAAGCTTTCCCGCCGCGTCAAAAGTCCGACTTCCGTATGTTTTCTTCTTCGGCGAATTGCTTCAAGTAAGTGTCGCATTACCGCCCCCTCTGTTTGTAGCTACAGTATTTTTATTCCATCAAAAATCATCCATCTAAAGCCACTTTATATTTTGTGTTTCTATTAATTGGTGCTAAATTGACATGTTGAATAAATAAAAAGAGACTGTGATTAATCTAAAATACAAAGAAAGAAAAATAGCAAAAAGGAATAATAATAATGTGTCCAATAATCAATGAAAAACAATATATTCATTGTATATTTTAAATATGTTGTTCTGTCTATTCTGTCTAAAGCTGAAGTTTGTGATATTTGCTTGTATACATACATTTTTTTGACTTGACTGTTTTGTTGTATGTCTTTATTTATTTATTGATGTATTTCCAATTTTTAATTTTCATTTATTTATCAATTTATGTCATTATTGATTTATTCATTTTCCATGTCACTTTTGTGCCCCTGTAATAATGAAATGATGGATGCGGCACTTCACAGTGACTTTTGACTACATCTAAAATAGGGCTTAAAGGTCTAAAAACTTGAAGAACCAGCCACAATGCCTTGACCAAAGCTTGAAAATTATGCTGCAGGCACATATTCATTCATAGAACAGAAATTAGAGTTTATAAAGAAGTGAAAGTGAAATACATAAAGAATCATTCAAATTAAAGGTCAGGCTTATATTATGATGTGAAAATGGCCTTCATCACGGCAGACATGCTGAGTTGTCGGAGTAGCAAGACACTAATGAATAATAATCACAACATTCATGAACATACAAGTTCATTCATTTGAAAGCGATTTTAACTAAATAAAAGGCTTAAATGTCACATACATTATTCCTGTTCCTAAAGACAGTTAAGTCTATATTATAAAGCTAGAAATCACAGAGAATTCTCAAATCCTCCATAGAGAACACAAGGGGCACTGACTTTCTGTGTCAACAGTTGTCTATTCATATATTGAAATATTGAATAAATGTCACATCACATTTCCTAAGTGACCAATGAAAATGTGGAATACACTTTTTAATTGACCCCCCCCCCACACACACACACACACATACACACACACAATAAGAGCTAATGAGTGCAAATGATGAACTAATACAGTAGAAAAACATATTCCGCCTTGCTAATGTCATATTCTAAAAAAGCCAAAGGCTTGTTTTCATGTCAGGCTACTGAAATTTTATAGCTGAAATTACTTTTAGCCACTGGGAGAAATGTTTTTTCTGGCTAACCCCATAATCTACAGTAGCTGTGTCGTCTACCTCCTATCAGGTCTCATCCAAATTTTAAATTGGACATAAAGTTTAAGATATAAAACGTTCATTTTGGTGTAAAAACTACACAAACATCTTATGGCCTCACAGCATCAGAGCCTCATTCATTGTTATAGAGCAAACTGGGATGACATTGCACATTTTAAGTTTCTCCCTTTGGTTTCTAACTTTAGAGGAGAGTGCTGCATGTTCAAATATTCACCAATTTGTTCCACAGGAATAAGAAATGTGAATTCTTAAAAAGGGTTGGATTCTCCTTCAAATGCACAATCCATGATTATGATATAGTTTTCCATCCTCAAAGCATCTGGTGCAGAAAAATAACAGGCTAAAATTATAAATTTTCAAGTCATTATAGAAATCTCTTGGTGATCTTATTCGAATGATCATGTAAACTTGAAAATGAAAATGTAATGTGTTCTAGGATTTCAGTGGACTTGACTGGATGAATATGAGCAAAGCAGGAGAAGCAGTGAGCAGGGTCCATTTCAAAGTATTTAATCTTTGTGTGTTGGCGACTGTGGCTCAGGAGGTAGAGCTGGTTGTCCACTAATTAGTAGGTCGGTGGTTCAATCCCCCAGCAGACACTCAGAACACTGAACTGCACTTTACCCTTGATGGCTGTTCCATCAGTGTGTGAATGGGTGAATGTGGCAAATATTGTAAAGCGCTTTGAGTGGTCAGTGAGACTAGAAAAGTGCTATATAAGTGCAAGTCCATTTACCCATTTTGCTTGCAGTCATTCAGGTGTGAGTGGTTATATTTCTACAAATAGAAAGTGCACATACAGGTCAAGTTCTATCATATTATCTTGAATAAACAACAACAATGAACTATTCTAAATCAAAAATCAGTAAGTCAATACATTCTCACTTTAAATATACAATCATGTGAGAACAAACCAAGGAGATTAAATATACCACTTAGCAGCAAAATAAACATGACTGAATATAATGAAATACACTCACTCAACACATTCGGCAAAGGTGAAATGAGGGAGGAGGGAAGCAGCTGAACTGAAGGACAAACAGAAAATGAGCTCAGGACACAGAACAAAGAACAATCAAAGCACCTGTGTGAGCTGCCCAATCAGCACACCTGTTCTGCTGCTCTTCAGCCCACCAGTCATGTGACCCCACTTCCAACAATGTGCCTTATCATTTAAGTGAAAATGAAAAAAAAAATGCTTAACCTGTTCTGCAGTGGACAGTATTCAATATAATAAGCAAAAAGCACCCACAGTCCATTCCATTTGTGTTTACATGTCACTACACTCTTTTGGGGTCAAAATGAAAATGAAAATGCGATCAGTCCTCTCATCAAAGCAGGTCATCACTGAGGATGTTTCTTCATTGTTGCTTGTCTGTCAAGGGCAGTGGCCACTCAATGGAAATGACCAGAGCTAAGATACATTTATTACAATAAGTGATAAGCTGCTAACAGACAGGAGTGTGGTAGTTATTCTGATCCCAGTTCAGGACAGAGATCAAACCAGCTGCTGGCATCAGTGCAGACCAGTGAAACATGAAACTGCACCTTCATTTTGATCAAGGCTCTTCTGCTTAAACAAACATCACAGCTACAAAATAAAAGTCTTGTATGATCATAGGAACTCCATCAGAATTGATAAAGAGTACACAGAGTGTTTATGATCAGATCTTGATGTTAAATAAATCTGACAACACATTTGATCTGAAGAATTCATATATAAATCAATTATTATTATTATTATTGATTTATCTTTAAGTTTTGATCCACTTCCTGCTTGCTTTATAGGATTTGTGAGTTCAGTCTCATCTTTTAAAGTAACACACAAACCAATTCTGGTTATTGACAGAGTGTTTGATCTATCTGTGTTCATCTAAAACTAAATCCTCAAAAAGTCCAGTCCTATGTCTCCATTTTAAATGTGTGCAATTGCATCTATATTTTACTATCTGTAATACATGAAATGAGTTTTGTTCACTGAACTTAGTCAACAAATAAGATTTATTCCTACCAAGGCAGAATTCTCTCTCGGTACATGTGAAAACTATTTTTAATGAGAACTGTCAGTCAAACCATCTGTGTGTTTCCAGAGGAAAAAAAAAAAACACAATTCATGGGAAAAAGTTTGTTAAAAACTGTACACAGTGGCAAATTAGGCAATACCCCCTAAATTGGCATTTTTCATAATAATAAACAACTGCAGAAGAATTATACTTCATGCAGCGACCACCTCTGGAATCAAACACATAAACAATGACAGTCTAGTGGGAGATATTATTTGTGATCAGTTGATTGTCCCCTGAGGCAGGTGCTGCTTGTGAAACTCCTTCACTGATTTCAGCACCTCATTAAGAAAATTCATTGTGGTTTTATAAAGTTGAACCTGATGTGCTCAGTCAAACCTTGACATGTGTTTTGCATATAATTTCTGAGCAATAAGCCAGGAACATGTTTGGTTTGTTTAGGTAAAGTCGGGAAATTCAACACTAATTTTGATCATGCACATATGACTGTATTCATCATTGTTTAGTACACAAATACCAAAGTTATCCTCAGGCTCCATTGCTCAAAGATCATGTTGCACAAATGATCTCATTCAGTTTCTCAGTGTTATGATAGATACAAAACTGATGAAAGAACCCTCTTATTTTAATCAGACTCTTAAATTAGAAAGTAACAGTTCCACCTTGTTTACAAATGTGGATATATATACATTTATTGCTGTTACACACATTCGGAAAATAAAAAAGACTTGAAATCGTGGAGCACTTGGGAGATTTTTATAGTATAAGAATAATATAAAACAAAACATTTATAGTATTTTTAAGTAAATGTTTGGGTTAAATGATCGACACCTACTTTGTGGTATCAGTGGATTGGTGACTGTTTTCTTGAGTTCATACATTTTTCTGTACATTAAAAAGCTTGGAAATAAATTCAATTAAAAATGTTTATAGTATTTTATTGATGCTTTTCATTTTTTATTTTGTCCTGTATTGTTATAATTCCTTCTTAAAGGCCAAAACCTTATCAACTCCTTCTAACATTTTACTTCCTAAATTATAACTATTAGACTTTGTCAAATACACAGTGAATCTTTAACTTTTCTGACTCGTTGTTGAGTTAAGCCAGGAGACCATGGGAAGGAATTGGGCTCGCCTGTTTACTGTATCACCTTGCTGACCTTGCCTCCCTCACAGCCCTGACAGCTCCATTATTGTTATTGGCCTCTATTGTTGCTCTCCCTCTTCAGCCTAAGCAGCTGAAACAATACAACATCCACTCTGGTGGTGCAACTCCTCCAATCAATGTATGTTTATCGACAATCTCTAATAATTAGATAGATGTGAAGAAATTCACTCCTGTGAGCTGATTGTGATCCATCTTCTGCCCTGAAACAGTCCTCTCATTCCTGAGCCATCATCACACTACAGGGCCGATCTGCTGTGTTTATATCACATTATTTTTTTTCTCTTAGAATCAGCAACTTTAGATGTTAACGTGCGTCCAGGTCACCAAAGCATAACACAGTTTGGTTTGGTTTGGCCCTGTCGGAGGGAAATCCCCCTGCTGTGAGGCTCAGCACTTGTTTCAACCTGCAGAGGGAGACACTGCACCACTAAACTGAACACCAGGGCTGTCAATCAAACAATATTTCTATGACTGATGATCATGATGGTTCAGAAGAATGGATTAATATTCTTAATGTAACTTAAATAAAGCGTTTTGTAATCCAATGTGTTTAAACAGTCTGCAGTCAAGTGCATGTATCTGCAGAATGAGCATTTGGAAACAACTCTAGTGAACAGAACAAACCTCCAGCAGAGTAACACACATCATTACAAAACATCTCACTTGATGAATCCTTAGCCACTGGACGACGGACGTGGCCTTAACTGCTGCAGAGACTTCAAGACTGTCCCATGGAGCCAGACCGAGACTCCAGTGCCAGTGTTGTTTTGCCTTTTCACTGGGACGCTTGTGTCCTCCCTATCGATGTGCTGGTAAAAAAAAACAACAACTGATCTACAGTCTGAAAAGCCCCAGGTCATGCTGATCCATAGTAAGGCCTCACCTTCACTACAGCCATACATGGTAGAGAAGCACTGCTACTGACAGTAACAGACAAACTGCAAAGATGGAAAATTGAAGATGGTGTGTCACTCCTGATTAGTGTTCCCAGCCTGAATCTTGCACAACTTGGAGAATATAAGTCTGCACCTGTGTCCAGTGTCCAGCTCTCCCCAAAGAGATTTTAGCCACGTTTTATGCACATTTTAGCAATTCTTCCCAGATTATAACTTTGGGCAGACTTCTGCAAATTTGGGAAAATGCATGGGTGAAATGGTAAGCACAGGTACTCTGTAGGAAAGGGGTTTAAAACTTTAAGACTCCTCCACAGTGAGACAGAAGGGCATCGATCTGAGCACAAAAACTAGCAGTTTGGCAAAGAGTAATTTGTCATTTTGGGAAAAATGATCATTCACGTTCTTTCTGGGAGTTATACCACTTTAATATCTGTCCTTTAAGCATGGGGCTGGAGCCAGCAGATTGTTAGCCTAGCTCAGCATAAATACTGGAAACAGGGGGAAAACAGCGAGCCTGGCTCTGTCCAAAGACAAAATGTGCCTACTAATACCTACAAAGTTCACACTTTAGCATGTTTTCTCATTAGTTTAACTCATGCAAAAGCAGAAGGGTTGGTGGATTTTGTTTCCTTCTGACAAGGCCAGACTAGCTCTTCCCACTCTTTATACTAAGACAACGTAATATACAATAACAGACAAGAAAATGGTATCTATCTTATAAAGCCCTCTGTAAGAAACTGAGTAAGTGTATTTCCCAAAACTACAAATTGAAAATGAAAGCAGCTGGATTTTTACAAACGCATTGTCATTTGAAGATTTCAGAACAACCTGTGGCTACTTTAGTCACTTTACCACATAATAACATTTAGATTTTTTTAAATTTATGTACATAGTCGGTTTGTCTATATATGAAGCAAATTTTAATAAATACTGAGACACTAAAAATATCTGTCACCTGATTAGACAAATTATACAAGAATGATGTTCTGATGGTATGTTCACCAGCAATGCCCTAATCCAAGGCATGTGGCAGCTTAAAGCAGGTCACATTTCACACCATTACAATAACTTTCCACTTGGGTTTCAATTAATGGTCTTTAAGTACGAATGAAGGAGTGAATCACTTGGAAAAAATTCAACTCACAAAGGTAAAGTGATGTGGTATTAGCTGTTGTCATCAAAATCAAGTCACGCAATGTTTGAAAAATGTTGGTGGGTGGAACATGGTGCCATTTAAAATCACAATGTTGCAACAGAACGTTTGTTATTTCTGATGCGTAAGCCTGCTTTCAAATCAAGTCTGTATGGTTTCATGTTGGGCTCAGTCACGTTATCCACAAATCTCATCAGGGACAACGCATAATTAATTAAGATGTAAACATGTAAATGTGTTGCGTCTGCAGCTCCTGTGCAGGCTGATGTTCCACATTAAAAGAAACAAACAAGACGTACAAAGACCAGACAAAACAATATCATAGTGCATACAAGATGGAAACCTTGTAGAAAAAATAAAAAAAAACCCAACGGAAAAGACACACACAGGCACATAAAACAATTGAAACCTTAGAATAACCCACATGAACAAACATCACAAAGAACCACAACACCATAACCTAAACAAATGCTAAGGATGATTATCTTACAGTAGGGAAACAATGTTTCTACCACTGAAAGTGTAAAATGTTTTCTGGTTGTGCTCACAAGAACATAAAGTGCCTCAATATAAATTCCTGGGGTGTTTTCTGTGTAAACACCAGATTAAACAAAATATCTTTTTTTCCAGAGCTATATTCGTCTTGCAGTGGCAGGTGTATCACTTCAGGCTTGTACAAGGACACACACACTCACATATCAGGTATCACACACTGGTGGGAGTGAAATTCCTTGCTGATACTAAAACAAAAGAGAATAAAAAACGAAGCTGCCGTTTCTTAAGGAACTCAAACAAAAACAAAACTTCCTTGTGTAAATCACAAACGCTATCTTTGGACTTGGCTCTGTGTGGACAGACAACAGCAGAAATATACTTTCTGAAAATTATTTGGCAGATTAGCTCAGGAATCTTGGCAGGGTCCGGTCAGCAGAGACTGGCCGTAACAAAGTGAGGATATGCTGACTCGACATAAAGAACACATTTAATTACCATCATCATCAGCCATCCAAGAGGACCATCCGGCCCCAAGCCAGAAAACCCCCACCATCATCTGCCAATTTAAAAGGCTTATTTTTAGGGGCCAAACTTCTCCTTTACTTTGCTACTTTCTCACGTTCCTCCAGCCATTCCCCCAGCACTGTCTGACTTTCTCCTTGTCTCATCTTTTCTCCTTTTTACAACTCATACACATATTCCTCCTATTCCTGATCACATCTTGATCTATAATCCCATAATATTTTATTTGTCCTTATAGCCAGACAAAAAGAGCCCCCACAGACAGGGGTTCGAAGAAGAACTAAGATTGTTTACTTAAGTAAAAGTAATATACTCCAAAAATCTCCACCATGACCAACTGCAACAGTAAAATGTTGCTTACACGTTTGTTTGTTTACATGGGTAAAAAAAAATGCTATAAAATATATATGCACAACAATACTCATTTAAATATATATATATATACACAAACCAAAAAGAGCTTGTGCAGAGGAGGTAGGAAGCTTAAAGCTGATAAAGATCTCTCCTAAAAACTCAAGGCAGAACAGACTGAATTGCTCCAAATAAAAACAACGAGGGAGAGATACAGATGGGTTGAGCTGTTTTATTACTATATTACAATGCTTCATAAGCTCATCTGACGTTTTTTATTTAAAATCATTATTTGTAAAGGAACCAGTAACCAGTGCTACAAGTAATGTAGTGGAGTAAAAACGGCACACTGGATTGGAGTAGAAATATAAAGTGGCGTCTAATGGAAAAACTTGAAACTTGTACTTGAGTAAATGTATTTTGTCACTTTCCTCCACTGCCAACAGATGCACATTTAGCGATAAAGAGAGGCATATCATATTGCTGCTCTGAGGCAAAAGAAAGTCTTTTTTGACCCTCATCTCCTCCCATTTACAAAATAATGCTGTAATATCTGAAGACGTGTTTCCTATGAATCAAACAAGGAGCTGAAGGGAGTATAATGTTGCATTTTAGGTGGGAACACCCATTCAGGATCCAGAGCCACATGTAGCACAGTGTCAGATGGATAAGATAAATTTTATGTCTATAACTGATGATTTGAAGGGGCTATAATCACTATTTTTAGAGATTAGTAATGAATGCTCCATATGTATACTGTGGGGTCCAAAAGTCTTAGGCCACTTTCCCAATAGGAAAATTTTTTTTTTCCTCATTTGTTGTTTTTTCATTTGTTTCCTCAAGCAGTTCAGTTGGTGCAGTTTGGCTACTTGTCAGGACAATACTGTGCAGGTGGTAATGGAGAGGTATCATGATGTAAAATGATTCTCACAATCAGGTTTCACCAGTTTAGAGCCAAAACTCAGAAACCACACAGTCAATGCCCTGACGGAATTATCTGTGCGTTTCTTACATCAAGAACGATCCATATCTGCTATTTATGACAGTATGAACAGCAAGTAGAGAGAAGAAGTAAGGAAGGTGTGAAAAATACACAAAACCATGCAATTATATTGTGTTTGATATCCAAAGGGAAGGTGCAGAAATTGTGATGCCCTTCTGTTTCATGACCAAAAACAGTTATTTGCTGAGGCTTCACACAGAATGAGAAACCACATAAATGAAACAGAAAAATAAACAAAAAACAACTGGATTGTTATTTTTTATTACATTTTTTTGAATGACACATTATCAGACTTTGCACACCTCATAGCAACACAAAGTATGCTATAGATAAAATACACCTCACAGTGTATAACATACAGTATAATCTATGTACACATTACCTAAGTATTGTTAATGTGGGTCCAATGGCTCCTGAAGACTCATGTCTAATTTCAACATCCTCATCTTCTACAATTCAAAAAGCTTGGTCCCAGTGGTGGGTTTAGCTTTTCTCCTATATGAAGAAACACTTGTACTGTGAGCGAGGAAGAAAACATGTTATCATCTACTGCATGACTTGTGACTTGGCAAAGAACCAGACAATAGGAAAGCCCTGTGTTAATGAACCTGTGCCGTGTGTTAAGGTGACCTGATGTCTCAGTGGGCTAAAAAGTGTGATGTCATGAGTTTGACTCTGACCTCGCTGTCGCACGCTGTCGCACGCTGTCGCACGCTGTCGCACGCTATCCCCACTCTATCCTCACGCTATCCCCATTCAATCCTTTTTTTTTTTTCAGTCTCTTTGTAAATTGATGTCTAAAAAAAAAAGGGGGGGTGGGGGGCAAAAGATAATGACCCCTAAAAATGACTATCATGCTGAAAAAAATGTTTACTCCAAAAAAAAAAGAAAAAAACCTGCCTCTCTGCTTGCTGATCAAATCTGTATCCACAGACTTCGGTCTTCCGGCATGGTTCAGCAGAGTCCAGATGTTGCAATCGTTCCAACAGGGTGTGTGTGTGTGTGTGTGTTTGGTAAGAGACACTGAGGACAGCTGATGTAATGACTATAAAACATTTCCAAGAGTTCGGGTGACTGGAATGCTTTCAAGGAAGACATTGTTTGGTAATGGCTCTTGACGGTACATGTGCTCAGATGACTTCAAGTAAGAGACAGGCTTCAAATAAAAAGTTAGAAAATATTTTATTTACAACAATTTTTTTTCTTTTTTCCCCAACTGTATTAATCCAATCCCTTTTCTCAGCAACCCCCCCCCCTCCCCCCATAGTTTACATTTTGCATAGATACAACATAATTTCATTGTAAAAATTATAGCTCAACCATTTTTTTCAGAATTTGAAATAAAACAACTACGGCTGAGAATCCAATTGGGTTTGACAGACATCCATATGAAAATAATACAAGGGACTGTATATATATTATACATTATACGTGTATAATATATATAATATGTTGTTAAACGGCATTCATTTCACAATAAAGTCAAACATCAAATCTTAAAGGCACAATATTGCATGTAAGAGCTGACATCATCACGGTAATGTGCCCTTAGTTGGCTTCATACTTTCTCACAGTTTGTTACAGGTGACAGAGACTAAAATATGTTACAGGCCACAATCTGATTTCTATCTTTGGATAAAGCTGATTAAAAAGAGATAGCACCTTCACCCCGATGCAAACATCGAAAACAACTGTTTGTGCATTGTTTGTGAGTGTGTGTTTGCGTGTGTGTCTGTGTGTGTTTGTGTGTGTGAGCATTCACGCATTTGTGCGTGTTCGCAGAGGTACTGAAGCACGTACCCACTGCTGCTGTTGTCTAAGACGGTTGTAACGCAACATGAAGATAAGCTGCACATGAACAACACATACTGTACTGTGTGACACAAGGTGTACAATATTCACAGTGATACATTTCTCCTTAAGGCACTTGAAGCAGGCTGTGTTGAGCATTCACAATTTGATGCTTGAGCTTGCCAATAAGAAAGTCCCCACTCTTTCAGTTACTCATAGATACTCATCCTGATTGGTGCAATAGTTTCGTATTTAAGTTGGCAGCCTACTCATAGCGAAATGTCCAGGCTCAGCAGTGGCTAAATGACTGTGCACCACAAGTTATTCACATGCTGCTGTCTAGACAAGATCTAAAACTCAGATTCTGTGTCTTTCCTTGATTTCTCTTTTTCCTGTTCTTCCCCCATCTCTTTCTGTGTTTCAGTCAGTCAGTCAGTCAGTTAGCCTGTCTGTCTGACTGCGTCACTTGTTTCAACACACCAGGAGCACAAAGTGCTTAATCTCAACTCATGATTTTAAAAATAAAATCTTTTTACTTTCTATTTTATTTCTCTTTCCACTTTTTT
Organism: Seriola lalandi dorsalis; assembly: GCF_002814215.2. Lineage (NCBI taxonomy): Eukaryota > Metazoa > Chordata > Actinopteri > Carangiformes > Carangidae > Seriola > Seriola lalandi. Next base: position 113,793 of record NW_019525021.1, read on the forward strand.
TTCTCCTCTTCTCCTGTTAAGTTCTAATACAAGTCCTTCATGATCTCCTGCAGGAGTGGGTGTAAGCACATGTCCACCTCGGTCTTCTTCAGCAGCTGGATGAGGTGGACGTGGTCCGTGACGATCTGACGCAGGTCTGTCATCTTCTGGAGCAGCTTGGCAAACAGCTGCAGAGAGTCTGGGTGGTTTAGCTTCAGCTGCAGCTCCAGCGAATGAAGCACTGTCTCCTGAAGCTGCTCGATGGGCTTCACATTCAGGAGGCCTGGACGGTCTGGAGGGGTTACAGAGACATGGAAACACATCAAAACAGAGTGAAGAAAGGAATACAAAACAGGTACAGGTCCACAAGAGAAGAAGAATAGAGGAGACGGACAACGGTGTAAGGTGATATACATGAATGAATGAATGAATGAGAGGCGCAAATAACTAAACATTTACTTCCTATTAGATATCAAATGGTCATATCTGTGAATGGAGAATCCCTTAATTTAGCCGCCCCCTTATTGCCAGACCCAGCTGACTTATTGCTATTTACAAAAGCCTGCTTATCTTTATTTCAAGTTATAATCTCAGTGGTTTAGGTTAATAATTGATTTAAATATCAGATTTTAATCACAATCATGTTCAAGGCCAGACTTTTATCAAGTAGTAACATGCAAACCAGCAATATTAGATCAAATAGTGTGGACCTGTTCAGAAATATCAAAGTAAGGGTCCACAGGTCAGTTTGGTTTGCTGTTACACAAGCATTTAAGTTTGGATTTTAATCCGATTGTTTACTTTACTATTAAGTCATTAGAGCAATGTACAGCAAAAACTGTCATGCCCCCTGCACGAAATACTTTTCTTTTTTCCATAAATCGTCAATAATGGCATAAAAAAAAACATGACAGAGCAAGTAAAGTGAGGTATTTCTCAGTCACTCACTGGGTTGCCTGTGAAAGCTCAATTCATGTGTATGCTGTCAACACAACCCACACTTTTTGCTGTTATATGTACAACATGATGTAGCTGCTGTTTATTGTCCTCATGTGGAACTGATTCATTCACCTTTAGTTCTGCTCCACTTTCTTCCCAACAATATCTCGTGCCTCCAAGCAAACTGATAAATAGGTCAAGGCTGGCACTAGATTGTGTGTCTATTGCATTGGGTTGATAACCTAGGTTGTCAACACTTTACATTCACAGTGAGCTAGACTGTTCTGATGCTACATTTCTGCCAGAAAATATTTTTTGTTGTAACTACACAACGTGAGAAGTTCATGAAATAAATTTAAAAACCTTAGTCACTTCCTTAAAGATATTATACATTTAGATCACTCTCCACTTTTAATTAAATGAAGAATTTAAAGAAGTTGTTTGACATTTGGGGAAATATGCTTATCTACTTTCTCGTCAAGCGATTGAGGAGAAGTTTCTAGTTTCTAGTTTGTTAAATATCTACAGAAACTGACAGAAAAACTTTCCCTTAAGCGCTACTACAACTCCTCTAGAGCTACTTTCATGTAAGCTATTGAAAAAAACAGCCTCTCACCCCCGCTGAGGATAATGACAGCCAGAAACAGCGCCATGTCGCTGTCGTCCAGCTCCAGCGTGTTGAACTTAACGGAGAACTCAAACTTTGGTTCCATCATTTGACAGAAAGGTTTCCTGAGACTCTTGAGGAACTCCCGCGTCATGAAGATCTGTCCATAGGAGATCAGTGTCCCGTCTTTGTTCATCAGAGGTGCCATCATGATGATCAAGACCTCAATCACACCATACTTCAACAAGGTGACCTGGGAAAAGAGTAAAGGGTTGAGGTCATGTTAATCAGATCCTAAGGGATGAAAGCTGGTTACCTGTTTGTTGGTTTGTTTATTTTTCAGCAGGATTACGCAAAAACTACTCAACTGGATTGCACCAAACCTGGAGTGATAGGGCATGGGCTATGGATGAACTCCCTGTTCTTTTGACTGTTCTTACTTTTTTAAATTACTTTCCTTAAGAGGCATTTTTCATAATTTTCATCAATTTCTTAGGAAATAACGTGTGGATCTTGATGTCAAACATCACATATGAATGGCGTTGAGATCTATGAGTTTGCACAATTTGGTGCAGATTCAGATGAAATGATATGAATTATAAATTATGCATTACACACAGAGTTGTACTCAGTATTTTTTTTTTTAATTTTTTCTTTCTTTATTGATAGTGCAGTAGAGAGAGACAGGAAATGGGGAGGCAGAGAGAGGGGGAATGACATGCAGGTAAGGGCTTTTCCGATGTGGGGGCCAACTGCAGCGAGGACTGTAGCCTCTACACATGGGGCGGATGCTCATCCAACTGAGCTACTTGACGCCCCTGTATTCAGTATTGATAGCAAGTAGCAGTGCATATGTCACCAGCAGTTTTTATGAATGCTTAACAGTATTTAATTCAACATGCAACTAATAAAATTACATAAAACAATAGTGGTTGTGACATAGCAATGAAACAATTCAGACAGCTGTAAAGCCGTATAACCATTTCTCCATTTCACCCAACAGGTAATAAAACAATACAGCTGTCTTGTGTAAAGATTAGAGATAATAAATAAATAAAGCTACCTGAGGACAAAAGACATGTGTGGGATTGTTTGGCTCTAGTGAGTGCCAGTCTAGTAATACGAAACACCTCAATAGATGAAAAACTGGCATCACTTAATGACAGAAATGAATGAATGGACGAGCAGCTGAGGCATCTTTGCATCTCACCTGATCATTTAGATCCAGATCAATGAACCCCGGGATACTCTTGGCGAACTCTGTCACTTCTCTCACTGCTTCAGCCGAGCGCGACTGACAGCTGTGGAAGAAACGTAGCTCCACAGCGTCCGTTGGTCCCTGTCCGCTGATGTTGGTCATTCCGAAAACACCACACTCTGTCCCCATGTGAACTCCTGTGACCCCTGAAATCGAATGAGATGTGCATAGCAGTTCAGCTACAGAGGTACGAGAGGAACTAACCAGCCCCTGCAAAGTTTTAGAATATCTTCAATGCAAACAACAAACTGATTTAAAGCTCAGTCAATAAAGGAACCTAACATTGTGGGATGATATCAACAAGCAGGAAATGCAATATGACGTTTCACACGGTACGTTGGTGCTACTAACCTCCGTGTCCAGCTGTGAGGGCAGAGGTCTGCTGCTGGTGCTCCTGGATGGGTATCTGCCTGCAGTTAATAAACTGCTCTCCTTCCATTAGAGACTTCATGTCATGGATGACAAAAGGCTGGAGGTAGAGAGGAAAGAATATGGAGGAAAAAGGAAAGGTGGGAGTAAGACAGAGCAGGTAGGGAAGGTTGGAAAAGAGCAGAAAGAAAAGCAAGAGAAAAAAAAAGGAGAGAAAAAAAGAAACAACGTCAGCTCCTCATAGGGCTCTTGAGGACATGTGAGCTACAGATGCAATCACACATACTGTCTATGCACTTTGGTCATGGCTCATTCTTCACCTGCAAAAGCAAACACTGCACATCTCATATGTCTTATGGGCAAAGTAAATAAATCTTAGCTGCAGGCTGAGGCAGACGAAAACACAATTTCCAGGTAAATGAAGCTTAACTGAGTTAAAGTCGAGCTTACTGTTTGGTAAAACACTGGCAAAGACATGCAGTGACCTGAAAGATGAATAGTACCATTCATACACTGAAATCTTCCCTTTTCATAGTGGTAAAATGAATAATTAGATGTCCTGCAGGGAATTACACAAGTTCTGAAATGAACATTATTTCCTGTGTGACTGAAACAAAAAAAATATAGCAAGAGGAACTGTGTCAGCTTTTTTGCTTGATGTTGCCTGTGTTAACTTTTAAAAGAAGAAACAACACATTCAGTCTCTTAGAAATGAAAAGTTCGGCTCACAGGCATTGAAACACACCCTTGTTTGCTGCCACAGACTTACTTGGTGAGCAAGCTAGCAAATGTTAGTTAGTCTTAGCAAACTTTAGATAGATGCTGCTGTATAACAGACAGACACAACCAGGGTGCATGTAACACAGACATTGATGAGTCACTTCATAACTGCTAGCAAAAGTAACTTTAGTTAAATTGAAGTTTAATTTGCTTTCTGTGAGCACATCATGTACAACCTAATGAGCAGAAAGCAGGTGTTCATGTTGCTGTTTGAAAATTCATCAGCTATACAAAGATTCATTTCCACTGCCTGGGTATCTGGCCAAAGTCGCTATGTCTGCCTTTTTATAATTGAATTTGGTTTGTTTATACAAAGAATAAATTTAAACTAAAGATACAATAATCTGGTTTCAGGTTGGGGTTATTTCTTGCTGGTCCATTTCCCTGGACTGATCAAATGTCTATTGCACAGAAACATCATCCCTTTTTATAAAACAATTCTGCAAATAACTGCAGTCACCAAGGATAATACAAGTTCCTTCACCTCTGATGGTGTGTGTGAAGTGCAGGTTAAAGTAAAAAGCATCAGCTCATATCAAAGTATAACAAATATAAATATTCTACAAAAGCTAAATCAATGATCCTCAAGTTCTTTCAGGAGGTTTGCTGTGGTTTAGTGAACAACCGAGGACTCCCTCACACAAACAGATGATTCAGTACCGTTTGGCTGCTATCACTCAGATGAACAGTCATAACAAGCAGACGAAAGAGATGCGGAGCAGCCTTGAACTTGAGCCGCGACTTAACCGAGAGAGAAGTAACAGGAAAGGGAAAAACCCAAGATGCTGCTTGTAGAGTTGGTCTTCAAATATACAGCCAATAATAATAATAATAATAATAATAGAGGGCCGAAGACCTGCAATTGGTGATATTTTGGTTAATTTCCATCCTTTCCAATTTACTGAATTGTTACTATTACTGTACTGAAGTAAAGGATCTAAGAGCTGGTTTCACGACTGATCCTGACTTGTGTTGGTCACTTAGGTTAAATGTTCCACTACACACTGCGCTATAAAAGAATGTAGTTTTGCATTAATCTGCTAGATTTATACATAGCTACATCCTATGTAGATCTCATACATTTTTCATTACAGAATATTCACTGCAGTTATCTTAGTTCAGTCTGCCTCACTCACTTGCAATTGAGTTGATGTGGATTTCCTGATTAGGTCTTTTTTGAATATTGAGATTCAATATGTCAAAACCTTAAGTACAAAAAGACAGACACAGATGATATCTCACATTTTCATGCTTCCAGCCAACACATTTTCCTACAGTCCATTAGTGTAAATGACCAAATGTCTTCATAAATTAGTTTGATTTTTTGAATAGGAAAGTTGAAGCCATTAGTGTACTGTACATCAGACTGCTGAGGAGCCATGTCATCCTGTTTCATAGCTTGACCACTGTAATCTGAGATATTTTCTAACAGCCACTAACATACAGGTAGAAACCAGTCGAGCCACTTTTTCTGTTGGAGCAGCAAAAACTGTCTGAAAAGATGTTAACATATGCAGTGGTGCGAAAGTTTGAACTACTTCAAGTGAAAGCTCCTGAACTCCTTCAGTTCAAAGTTGTATTGTTTTTCCCTAAATAGCTCCTTGTGTCATTTAAAACTTACAGCTGCACATGGGAGAACATCTGTATAATTCAATCTGTGATATAACGTGTAAGTCAATATACAGATATTTTTATAGCCAGGAAGGCTTCTTTATGTGTTTCCTGGCTATGAAAATATCTGTATATTGACTTACACAATATATCATGTCCTATATCTGATATTTTGGTAAATATGAGATTGTGTAAATTTTTGCTTGTCCTGTTTTGTAGCATTATGACGTTATTACTTTTAAAAATAAATGTACAATACTGTATGTGCTGTTTGGTTTGTGTGTGGTGGTTGGGTTGCTTCATCATATTAACCAAAACAGCTTTCAAAAATATAAAATTTGCACTGTACATCTCAATTATGGAGGACACAAAGCCGACAGGACAGAGCAACTGGTCCAGCAGCTCAGATCAGAGCAGGGTGAGGTGAAGTACAGTAAATGTTGATGATACGGCTGATGTCTCTCTGGAATCCAAAGATAAATGAGGGCCAAATGCACACGGCAAATAACTTATGAAAGGAATGCTGACAGTCAAATCAGGTAACAGGAGAACTGAGCTTTTGAACACTAAAATATGAAATCACACCTGAGATGATTTGCTGAACTGTTAAATACAGTATCATAAGAATATAATCTATAACAGATACATTTTGTATCTACATGTAATCATCATCTAAATGGTCAAAGTTTCCCTCACCACATAATTACCCTGCTCACGTAGCGAACAGGACTGCAATAAGTTCCAGTGCTGTAAATTTATTGCACTGTGAAGGTTCAATGGAAAGTTCAGTTATAGAAAACGCAGGCAAGATGAAGACTCCTACCATTATGTATACAAATAAATAAAAGTCAAGTAGAAGGCGGTAACGCAGTGCTGCTTACCGCGTTGTCTCCAGTCTTCCCAGAGAGGATGGCCCTGGCCTTGGCCTTGGTGAGGGGGAAGTATTTCAGATAGGCCTCGTACAGATGCCGGGACAGAGCCCTCAGATCTGCTGCCTCCGGGTGCATGTGCTCCATGTCGGACGAGAACTCAGCCAGCAGCTTCTCCTTCTCCGCCTGGGGCATTCGGCCAAAGCGAATAGCTGGGAAAGGAAACAGAAACATGCATTAGTTCACAAATAGACAAACACAGACACAGGTTGCCAGGCAGGCAGACATACAGGAGCACACAGACAGATAATTAAAAAGCAAGAGTAATCACACTGACTAGGAGGAGTGTTGACATATTAGATATATGTAGGTGGGTATCCATTTGTGACTTAAACCCCCCCCCACACATTCTAGTTCAAGAAGGAACACATCAAACCACTGAAATAATGTACCATCTCAAATCCATTTCATATCATTCAGCATTAGCCTTAATATTCTCAATAACACCTTAACAGCACACTAACAGCACTAGTTTATTATGTTAATTTGCTTGGTGACCTCTTAGCCCACTTATTGCTTAACTTTCAACTTTTTTATTGAGGTTTTTGGTTACTTGACATTGACATTGCAACCATGGTTGTCAAATTTATTTATTACAAGCTCTAATATTTGGGCAGAGATCGGAAAAATTTGATGACCTCCTATCTGCAGCAAACAAACACCTTATTACTAAATACAGCAGTGGAAAAGGGTTGAAGAATGAATGACATTAAAATCTGGGACGATTCAGTTCAGAGGGGTGAAGTTTTTCTTTTAGCTGTTGCTCAAGAATACTTTTGGGACTCACTTTTCTTAACTTTTCTTTTCATAATCCCAGCATTTAGTAACAACCCTTTCAACTGCCCAGATGTTAGCACATTAAACATAATTTTGAAATACAGACACAGGAAATTTTGTAGAATGGAAAGCTTCCCAGCATTGCGCCTGGAAATCCAATATTTTTGAATTTTGAAAAGACGGCACTGCCCTGTAAATACAGCAGAGCTCAGATATCCTCTACACATGACTCACGAAGCTCAAACCATCTTTCAGTGAAAGGGAAAATCAACGTAAGACACGTTCTTCTTGTCACTTTATGAGGTGTGTCTCATGAAGAGATTACAAAATTTAATTCCATTCGATATAGTGTTTTTGTGTTATGATGTTTCCACAGCTCACTGCAAAACCTGAAAAACTATCTTACACATTTTAAACTAAGTCTTTTCTCACCTTTCCAGCTGTTCCAGATAATACAACACGGTGCATTTACACATACATGCACCAAACAAAGGAACCAAGTTTTTTTCCACTTGTCAAAGATCAACTTGACACTGTGTTGCTGTCAGTTTTTACTGCGGTGGAGTGGTTTTACCTTTTCTATTTAGCTTCTTCTCGTGTTGATCACGAAAGGTACATCACTTTAGAAACTTTTTCAGAGGTGGTTCCATGTCTTTATATAAAAGAGGATACCTGTTGTACTATTATTACCAATGATTTTCCATGACTCAAGCTATAAATAATCCATCTACATTGCATTACACCCGACAAAGGTATTGCTGTAATCTAGCTCCTATGGTGAGTTTGGTGAAAATGTTCTAATCTACATGAAATCTGATGCCAAGTTGTGAAACGGTTAAACTTTCTTTTTCTGTTAGTGGAAGTCATTAATTATCTCTCCATTCAAGCCTGTCCTCTGCGTTTACTCCACTGTGTGTGCGTGCGTCTGTGTGAGTGTGATTGTGTAATGCTGACTGTGCAATGAATGCACACCTTAAGCAAATGAATACAAACTAAAGCTGCCCCTACCACGAACAGGGCACCGAGCCGGCAGCGGTGACACAGCAGATCGGAGAAATCAGTTGAGGTCTATGTACTCCGAGATGTCAATCATTGATAAAGTCAAAACACTGAGCAGATTTTCAAAGCACCCGCTGTACCTCCAGAAATAACTTAAGAGATACGAGGGGAGGTGGAGGCAGGGAGAGAAACACAGAGATAAAGTGGCAGGACAGGAGAAAGAAAACTACAAACTGTAGACGCTAAAACTGTTTATGTTGTTGAGTTTCAAATCCACAAAAAATCATATTCAACTTCATCTCAAGCATGTTTGAAAAAAAAAAAAGACTTTTTCAGCTCCTGGCAAATTCCAAAAATGGGCTAAATTTGTTTTGTCTTCTGACGTGCAGTTTGAGGGGAGGCATGACTTCTTATTAATTGCTTTTATGATCAATGATCTGGCTCGGTGAGGATTGGTTGAATATCTGGCCGACTGTCTGCACTTTGAGAAGCTCCATGGTCTGATTTAGCACATGACTCCTATCTAAATATCTGTTAAAAACTGTAGGGAACTTTTCTTTTTAAATAGTCCTTTATTCTTGCATGTGGATAAAACTGTTGTCTTGAAAACGCTGTGATATCAAACTGAACTTGAACTGAGCACTGCAGAATAGACAGAACACACTGTCTGCCTCCAGCCATCTGCAGCGCTGTATTTTTCTTTTTCTTCTCTCCTTAGTTTCTCTTGATAGTTGTAGAAAAGCACAAAGTAACGCCGACTTTCTCTCTTTCTGTCAACACTGCTGAGGACACGGTCATCCCGTTTGAATGAACTTTACTAGAATTGTCAGTGTGAGTTCAGTGTGAGTACTCACGTCCTGCTGGTCAATTGATCCCTACAAGATGAATGAAAAAAAAAGCCTCATGTCTGCCCAGCTTTAGTCAAGATGCATCTATTCTAACAGCTCAGCAGCAGCTGTGCCAGGAAATCTGCTTGGCACAGTTTCCTGACTATAACTCTAATTAGCCAAACGCATGTTCGTTCACCTGTGTGCCAGATATTCTCATGAAAGCAGAAAGCTGTGTTGAATCAGCCAACAATAGGATTATGTCCAGAATCTGTCTCCTTATATTAACTATTAAATATAGTATTTGAGTGTCCAAATTCTGAGTGTGAATTTTCAAAAATGCAATGGTCTGCATTTTATACACGCAAAAATGAACAGTCACACTACACCTCTCAGTGATGACGATGATGATGGTTCATAAGTGTCTGAAATATAAGTTAAATGCTCACCATAAAATAAATAAGTGTATATTATCTACTGTAGGCAGTAGATACAG
>NW_019525022.1:0-1045 GCF_002814215.2 Seriola lalandi dorsalis
CGGCACCTGAAGCAGCCTACAACTTATTAACCAGTTTCTAGGAGGTAAATTTATTTTCCCATCAGCTGTGACAGGAACAAACAAATGTTTACAACAAACAGGAAACGAACAACAGGCTACACGTTTTCTGGTGTTGAAATAAATCTGCAATCATTCGTCATTAAGCTTCATCTTCCACGAAGCGTTTAATGACGTTACAGTCATCTTCAGGAAGAACAAGATGGAAACATAAGATGTTATTGGGACATGGTTGTTTTCAACTTAATGCCACGACAACACATTGCTTCATACAGTCTGGAGACAATTAGTTCACAGATCTTTACACAAACTGCTCAGAACAGGATTCACTAATGTTTCTACAGGAAAAGAAAAATGCCTTTTTTTTTTTAAACAAACTTTATTCCATTCATTTCTTTTTAAGGAACAAACACCTGTAAGTACGTAACATGTTCAAGGTGCACATGATAAACATTTAGCAAAGGTATATACAGAGGATACACATAATAAAAACACAGATCTAAATAAAGGGCATAAAGATTTTAAAGATTTTAAAATAGCAGAAGCTGTTCATGGTTTTTCTTTTAGAGCATGTTAAATTGATTTGAATTAATTAATTAATTCAACTCTAAAAACAAAGCATGGTTTCTAACTGTAAATTTACATTAATGCATATAGAATTGACCATTATAATAAGATTAATCATTAACACGTTTGTCAGTGTATTATTTTCCAGGAAACAAAACAATACATTCTTCTACAGTAAAATACAACTTTCATCAATATTTTCATTCATGAAAGTTCAGAGGTTTCACCAGAAATTCTCTGTAATTGGGCAATAAAACAAATTAAATGCACAACAATTTCTGGATGTCCATAACAGAAGCTAGAATTCACGTTAGGGTCACTCATGATCAGGCTTTCTTCCACACCATATCATTTTACAAATTGATCCCAATATGAAATCACATATAATAATGTAGTAATTTATAATGATTTAAAGTCAGACTAAACCATATCGCAACAAACCTCCGTCCCATCACACCTG
>NW_019525022.1:6925-7675 GCF_002814215.2 Seriola lalandi dorsalis
TTATTGTCGTTTTATTTTTACTTTATTAAATTTAATTATTTTTATAGCATTACGTACAGAAGTTGCAAAATCTCGTACTTATCCAATAAAAATGAAAAAAAAATGAAAATGAATCAAAATTTCTGCATCTTCAGAGTGACGCTGTCTTTAAACAGTTGTCTCTTCACATTGTGGTATTTGCAGTAATATTCTTACTTACCGGTTTTAAATCAGGTTTAGACACAAGTCTATACTAATAACGAGAAGATAGCAACAGAAATTTACCTTCATCACAGTTTGTGCAGCGAAAACATTGTTTAAGTCCAGTGGGTTGATTCACAAATGTTCCTTCTATGCAGGGCAGACAGGAAGTAGTCCTGAACTCTGTGCAATCTGTTTTAACTCTATTTCCTGTTGAAAAGAAAACCAACAATTTAATTTCATGCAGTATTTTTTTATAGAATGAAAATGTGTTAATCTTGAAGGTAAAGTTAGTCAAAGTGACACTGAGGTCTACGACAGTTTCATTCTTATTACAAAGATCAGATGAAGCCAAATTTAAAAACAAAATCCAGCCCAGTTCTTCACTGATACGTTTCACTTCCACATGAACAACACCAACCCCAGGAGACAGACTGACTCCACTGTTCTACACACAAGTGGTTGATTCTGGTGAGTGTGTTTGACACCTGGCAGCACAACAAAGTCTCTAAATGTAACTAACAGTGAAATGTCCCTTAATCATTCAGTTGGATCTTACCAGGTGGACAC
>NW_019525022.1:7725-8547 GCF_002814215.2 Seriola lalandi dorsalis
TTTTTTTTACCGTAAAAAACGAAATATGGGAGGTCCGTGTCCGATTGGAAACACAATCAGAATGTTAAGCTTGTGTTTCTAGCTGGACAAGGACCACGCCTACTGTTTGACTGTCAGAGAACATGATATTTAAGTTTAGCGCCACATATCTTGAACTGCACGTTATTGTTGTCTCGTCTTTTTTTTTTTTTTTAATCAAAGTATTTCCCTACATCACTTTCCCTAAACCAAGGCTGCCATGGTGCACGTAAAGCTACCTGAGTTGAACTAGTGCAGCCAAAAACAACACGTGCGCAGGTGCGCGAGTAGTGAAACGCTACTCGAATAATGACGTCAGCAACGAGCTCGTACCCATCCCTACTATACACATTCACTCATTGTAGTCTGCATCCACAGGTGTAATGGGAAAACCTGCTTCACTATGAACAATGTGTGTGAGTGTTTGAGGACTCCTGTGATGGTACCTGTACCAAGAAAACACTCCTGTCGTACCTTGTTGTCATGTCGGGGGTGACATCATCACTGCTGTTTCTCCTCGAGGTATAAGTTTTATATTCCAAGCTGACTTTGGTCTCTGTGCAGTAACATCTGTGTGAGATCATGATCCAGACTGTAGACCAGCAGCTCTGTAGAGGCTGGGCTCAGTTTCTTTGAGGTTTTATTTCTGTATCCTGCAAAGACAATGTGCCAGCACCCGACTGGATTATAACTGGGTTCTACAGCACATTTACTCTGCAGTGAACTGACATTGCACATCTGATTATCTCCAGGTTGTTTCTTCTGCTGAGGAGAGAAATACATTCACTTAAAGCAGAAACCTCT
>NW_019525022.1:9477-10099 GCF_002814215.2 Seriola lalandi dorsalis
TTCAATAATAGTTTTCTTTGTTTCAGTTCCCAAAATGACAATTCATCCTTTAATATTTGGGGTTTGATGAAATTTTGTAGTGCAACTCTTTTCTCATAAGAGCAGAACAAGATGGATTTTAATTCACTATAAAAGAGAAATCACATCAGCTTCATAAACAAAGCAGCTACTGTTTGACACGACACTGAAACTATCCAAATGTTATTAGCTTCAGTGCTTCATGCAAATATTTAAGCATCAGATATTTATGCTTATATGATCAGTAAACAACTTGACCATCAAGAAGTTACATAAACTACATTTTAACACTTGGAAACTTTTGTCCTTCGGACAGTTTAACATCCATGTTGTCTTTCCTTAATATCATATCAATAATTCAAGCTTATTACCATGATAGTTTTGAATCAGGACCTTCAGTGTTTGAATCACGTAGCTCATTAAAAATAAGGTGTATCAGATAAAGAGGGCTTAAGTTGTTATTTCACATATTGAATCAACATTTAGAAAGACACAAGATGTGGCTGGAAGAACCATGTTAGTTAGTTGGACACACAATTTTCACACCATTTCTCAGGAGCAATTTGAATAGAGCCAATGTTAAAGCCAAGCTGGGGCATCTCTG
>NW_019525022.1:10149-10994 GCF_002814215.2 Seriola lalandi dorsalis
AAAGACAATGTGCCAGCACCCGACTGGATTATAACTGGGTTCTACAGCACATTTACTCTGCAGTGAACTGACATTGCACATCTGATTATCTCCAGGTTGTTTCTTCTGCTGAGGAGAGAAATACATTCACTTAAAGCAGAAACCTCTTGGACAGTTGTTTAGACTTCACAGAATGATGTCAGGAGGGACTGTAAGGAAGAAAACACTCCTGTCTTACCTTCTTGTCATGGCGGGGGTGACATCATCACTGCTGTTTCTCCTCGAGGTATGTTTTCCTATTCAGTGAAATATTAATGAACAGATGAAATAATTGAATTACTGAGATAAACCAATTATTGTCATTTACCACAATGCATATCTACATACACACAGTTTCACAAAGAGAGTAACAAACATACCTCTGTGGGAGTGCTTCCATTTATTTTTAGAGCTATAATAAAAAACAAATGAAAAATGTCTTAATCAACAATCATCCATTAAACCATGATAACATTTTCTTTGTCTGCACACAGATCTTACCTGACAGACATTTTTTGTTTTTCCAGACAAAAAAAGCTGCAACGCAAATCACTAAAAGAAGCACTACAGCGCAGATCACAATTACTGTCTCTTTTAAACTCTTTTCTCCACATTCAGCATCACTTGCAGCAGTTCCTGCTTTTATCAGCTGAAGGTTTTCTGATTCACATCTGGAACGATAGAAAGACGTTTTTACTTTATAAATGTATAGAAACTTCAAAGTCACTGCAGTTGTGAGAAACCAGATGTGTCTATGTCTGATGTGAAGGTTCACTTACTGTGTGTGTGGTTGACAAGATGTAAATGTCCCATCTGAAAATGTTGCA
>NW_019525022.1:11014-11730 GCF_002814215.2 Seriola lalandi dorsalis
TTTATGACTTTTTATGCCTTACTATACTATGACTTTACATGCCTTACTATACTATGTCGTTTTTATGACTTTTTATGCCTTACTATACTATGACTTTACATGCCTTACTATACTATGTCGTTTTTATGACTTTTTATGCCTTACTATACTATGACTTTTTCATGACTTTTTATGCCATGCTATACTATGACTTTTTTATGATTTTTTTTGCCATGCTATACTATGACTTTTTATGCCTTACTATACTATGACTTTTTTATAACTTTTTATGCCATGCTATACTATGACTTTTTTTGCCATGCTATACTATGTCTTCTTTTTGAGATGCTATACTATTACTTTTTTATGACTTTTTATGCCATGCTATACTATGACTTTTTTATGACTTTTTATGCCATGCTATACTATGACTTTTTATGCCAATGCTATACTATGACTGTTTTATGACTTTTTATATCATGCTATACTAAGACTTTTTTATGACTTTTTTTGCCATTCTATACTATGACTTTTTATGCCTTACTATACTATGACTTTTTCATGACTTTTTATGCCATGCTATACTATGACTTTTTATGCCTTACTATACTATGACTTTTTCATGACTTTTTATGCCATGCTATACTATGACTTTTTATGCCAATGCTATACTATGACTGTTTTATGACTTTTTATATCATGCTATACTATGACTTTTTATGACTTTTTTTGCCATG
>NW_019525022.1:12010-12823 GCF_002814215.2 Seriola lalandi dorsalis
AATAATTCAAGCTTATTACCATGATAGTTTTGAATCAGGACCTTCAGTGTTTGAATCACGTAGCTCATTAAAAATAAGGTGTATCAGATAAAGAGGGCTTAAGTTGTTATTTCACATATTGAATCAACATTTAGAAAGACACAAGATGTGGCTGGAAGAACCATGTTAGTTAGTTGGACACACAATTTTCACACCATTTCTCAGGAGCAATTTGAATAGAGCCAATGTTAAAGCCAAGCTGGGGCATCTCTGACATCTTGGACGTTTACAGCTTTTTTGTATTTTTGTTCCTTTACATGAACTGCAGCTTGTAACTAACCAGCTTTTTTACTCAGTCCAGTCGGTCGATCATCCAAAAGTTACAGACTGACTGAGTGACTCAACTGACCTGCTCCAAGATGAGACTTTTATAAAATTATACTTACAGTATGATCTTAAAGTCAGAACAAGAAAACCAACCTGTTTGACTGATGTATTGTCCTGGTTGACAACTTGTGTGTTTCTTTGCTGCCAGACAGCTGTTCCCTCTAGTGTCTATACAGTAGAATCCTTCCAGTGGTTCACAAACTCGGTCTGATGTTGTTGTACATGAACTCCTCATCTTCAGACCAGGACCTGTCAACACACACAGAGGTTACATATGGAGATACAAAACTTCTATTGTGTTTAATCTACTAGAGAACAACTAGCATTTTATTTCTGACTAGATCTCATTAAACTAAAGATGATCTTTGGTTTCCAGTCAGTGGATTCAAAGCGTCCTTGCAGCCTAGAAATGCTGTCATTGGTCACTGCTTGGTGTTTTTAACAACC
>NW_019525022.1:12873-14305 GCF_002814215.2 Seriola lalandi dorsalis
TCATCCAAAAGTTACAGACTGACTGAGTGACTCAACTGACCTGCTCCAAGATGAGACTTTTATAAAATTATACTTACAGTATGATCTTAAAGTCAGAACAAGAAAACCAACCTGTTTGACTGATGTATTGTCCTGGTTGACATCTTGTGTGTTTCTCTGCTGCCACACAGCTGTTCTTTGTAAAGTCAGTACAGTAGAATCCTTCCAGTGGTTCACAAACTCTGTCTGATGTTGTTGTACATGAACTCCTCATCTTCAGACCAGAACCTGTCAACACACATAGAGATTATACATGTAGATAAGAAACTTCTATTGTGTTTGATATACTAAAGAATAACTAGCAATTTATTTAAGATGATCTTTAGGTGCCTCCCATTTCTCTTCACCATCTTCGAGATGTTTCTACACTCCCATCCATTGTGTTACTGCCTGGATATTGTTTTCATATCCATAACTACAATACATGCTGCTTTTTATAAAGACTCTATGTACAAGTGAGCTGTTTGCAGTATTTACTCTGACAGACACTTTTCATTATTCATTTATACTTTGCTGCTTCTCTGTACTGTATTCACTCCTTGCTACATAATGCACCTCTAAGCTGCTGCACTATTGACTACTGCCGTGACTTATTATCTTATTGTCGTTTTTACTGAATGAATTGATAGCATATATTTTATTATAACCATGCCCTTGGCCATCATTGGAGACTTGGCTCTTCAATGATTTAAAAATTAATCAAAATTTCTGCATCTTCACAGTGACGCTGTCTTTAAACAGTTGTCTCTTCACATTGTGGTATTTGCGGTAATATTCTTACTTACTGATTTTAAAACATGTTTAGTCACAAGTTTCTACTAATTACGAGAAGATAGCAACAAAAATCTACCTGGATCACAGTTTGTGCAGCGAAAACATTTTTTAAGTCCAGTGGGATGATTCATGAAGGTTCCTTCTATGCAGGACATACAGGAGGTACTTCTGGACTTTGAGCAATCTGTTTTAACTCTATTTCCTGTTGAAAAGAAAACCAACAATTTAATTTCATGCAGTATTTTTCTATCGACTGAAAATGTGTTAATCTTGAAGGTAAGTTTAGTCAAAGTGACTTGCACTGATGTCTACTACAGTTTCATTTATCATTCAGTTGGATCTTACCAGCTGGACACTTAGGACAGCATTCATTTCCTATCTGATACTCTGCTGGAAGACATGTCAGGGTATTTCCTCTGAAGACTCTGATCATAAGTATCTGTGAAGAATGAGACAAAGTTTTAACAGATATATAATCATATATCTTCAGTCTAGGGCTGGGTGATATGAAAAAACATCTTATCACGATAATGTTTTTCATATCAGTTGATATCGATATATATCACGATATAAACCAAATCACTATTTCTGTCAAGCTTAAAGGTTCCTTTTTACTCTT
>NW_019525022.1:14355-88046 GCF_002814215.2 Seriola lalandi dorsalis
TTTATGCCATGCTATACTATGACTTTTTTATGACTTTTTTTGCCATGCTATACTATGACTTTTTATGCCTTACTATACTATGACTTTTTTACAACATTTTATGCCATGCTATACTATGACTTTTTTTGCCATGCTATACTATGTCTTCTTTTTGACATGCTATACTATGACTTTTTTGCCATGCTATTCTATGACTTTTTTATGACTTTTTTTGCCATGCTATACTATGACTTTTTTATGACTTTTTATGCATGCTATACTATGACTTTTTATGCTTTACTATACTATGACTTTTTTATGACTTTTTATGCTTTACTATACTATGAATTTTTTATGACTTTTTATGCCTTAATATACTATTACTTTTTTATGACTTTATTTTTACTTTTTATGCCATGATATACTATGACTTTTTATGTAATGCTATACTATGACACTATGCCATGCTATACTATGACTTTTTTTATGACTTTTTATGCCTTATTATACTATGACCTTTTTATGACTTTTTATGCCTTACTATACTATTTTGTTTTTAAGACTTTTATGGCTTACTATACTATGACGTTTTTATGCCTTAATATAGAATTACTTTTTTTGACATTCTTATGCCTTAGTATACCACATCTTCTCTTGACGTTTTTGTGCATTACAGTACTTTTGTTTTCCAACGTATTTATGCTTTAATACCCTATCTCGTTCCTATGCTTTACTACATTTTGACGTTTTTTGACATTTTTATGCTTTATTATACTAATACTTTTTTTATTATTTACAATAATATAAATTTTTACTATCATATACTATACTCCTTTTCCTTCTAAGTCGCTTTGGATGTTAAATCAGTTATGTGATGTAAATGTAAATTAATGTGTCTTGATCAAAGTTGAATTACGGTGAATGCCCTGCAGATACATTTGCTGCAGCAGTAACTAAGCTCGGATTAATGAGTAAATCAACAATTGTAGTAAACAAAACTACGTTTGAAAACACCACCAAGGTCAACAAGATCACAGCACTCGTCAGTATATTTTCATAAATTTGTTTAATCTATTTTGTACAAAGTTGGATCATACTGACTGACAGCAGACCTGCTGTAGCAGTGGTTAGTCAAAGCTCAGTTTAATCATCAATAAATTAACTGACTGCAGAGTACCCATGGCAAATAGAAACACGTCAAAGTTCACTTTTATTGGTAAACAAGTCAACAGGACTAACCACCAAATCTTTTGTCATTTCATTTAGCGTATGTGATGAAAGCAAGGAGTATGGTTCACACTGACATACATTACATTCAAGTCTCTGCAAGAACATTCATGGCACAAATAAACTTGTTTTGCCTCGTTTGTCAGACAGAATGTGACGCCTGGATTTTTCCTTCCTTGTATGTCTTCCTCAGGTTGTGAATCTGACGACCTGTGGAGAAGGAAGGAAGTACAGGGAATGAGGATACATGTAGAAGAGAAATTAGATGCACCCAGGACCTCTCACACAGTTAGAAATGTTTTCCAAGATGAGAACAGACACAGGGTTTGTGTGTCACAGCAGGATAAGGTTCAGGCCAAATTTCTGAAATGTGGGGGTGTAACCCACAATAAGAAGTAGATCTGTCAGGAAGCTGTTTGTTTAAATGTACACTGTTTCCCACCAAAAAGATTTGTTTTTATATGAGTAATGTGACATAAAAAAAATAATCAGGAGTGGGACTTGAACAAAAACCCATCCATTTCATTTATTAACAGTCGTACTTACTGATTTTCTGAAAGAAATGCAAAATTAAAGTAAGAAAATCAGACATCGAATAAAGTTATTTACAAAATGTTAGCACTGTGAGTTTCTATGAGACTTCTGGAGATCATAACGGGTTACATGCAATTTTGCTTAAAACACAGCTGCATTTAACAACTAACATAACATACAATCAACATAACAGACACCAACCTATATAATAGATACTAACTTGCAACCTTATGAAATTCCACTGGGGTAAAAATATAAAATGAAGGCCTACTCTGTATAACTCA
Organism: Seriola lalandi dorsalis; assembly: GCF_002814215.2. Lineage (NCBI taxonomy): Eukaryota > Metazoa > Chordata > Actinopteri > Carangiformes > Carangidae > Seriola > Seriola lalandi. The sequence continues at coordinate 16,380 of NW_019525022.1, forward strand.
GAGTAATAGTGGCCAGTCAATCATGACTTGCATGTTCTCATATGTACCCATGGATGGTATGACAGCAAATATAAGATAGGGCTTCTTTATATATTTGGTAAATACATACACTGAACTTTTAATAGGGAACATGAAAGCAGTCCACCAGTTAACAAACTGATGAAAAACTGGACAAAAAAGTTCAATTACATTTTAAAATCAGAGACAAAGTCGGATTACAAAGATTTGGCAAAAAGACAGATGCACATTTGTAATGAAGCTAGTAAGATATCAAGGATGTCAGAAATGTAAAGTTATGGACAGTGAAGAATTGTGTCAAAATCATATTTTGTTGAGAAAGTACACATTTGTTGCTATTGAATATGAGCCTGCGTGTCTTTTTTTGGCTGTTTGCACCGAGTAACAGAAACATGTCAAATATTAGGATCAGAGGCATTTCAAATGGCAATTCTTATTAAAATGACATTCACTCTTTAATCTACTTTTGTAACAAAATCATAATAATCTCATCATAAAATAGCATTATGCTAATACTTCATCTTTGATATTTATCACTGATATTAAACATTTCCGAACAAAGGTACTTTAAGTTTGCTTTCAGTTATAACCAGTTCTGGACAACCAGTAATCACATTTCATTAAAACCACATATGGGAAATTTGAAAATTCATGACTATAGCACCGCCATGATAGCAGCGTCCACTGCAGCCCAGTATTTCTACGAATGTGTCCACAATTGTGTCACAATTTACATTGAAAGCAAATGTTCATCGCCAATTGAGGAACTATTTCTTGAACCATAACCATACAGTAATTGCCATGCTCAGATATTGTGGAAAGGAAGAATTTGAAGGATGTTGTCAATGACCGCAGGATCAGGATTTTGCAGGATTGTCCAATACTGACAGAGTTTAATTGAGAGTACAGCTCCTGTAATTTCAGGGGGGATAGGAGATTTGTAGCATGATTGAGCAGCCACAAAATCTACAGCTAGTGTGAGGCTATCATGTCAACATGAATCAGTCTCTCTAGTCTCCAACACCTTGTTTTGGGCTTTTGGGCTGTTCTGCGTTCCTTGCTAGAATGATATAAGTGTGCCTAATGAGGTTAATGAAGTGACCACCGAGTGTATTTTATGACCGCATGAAATGAAAGCTATAAATCAGTAATACTGTCAACACGTACTTGTCGCAAGGACCCACCAAACCTAATTTCTCCTGTTGATCCATTTCATTCCATGGACACCAAAGAGAAATTAATATAAATTCCCATTTTGGTTAATTGGCATTTCAGGCTGCACTATAATAGTGGTGTGCCACTAGAAGAATATCATTGTTCAAGATCTACGCACTAAATTGTTGAGGATCAACATGCAATAAATCTTACTATTATGTTGGTCCTCTGTTCTGTTTCAAATCTTTAATAAAAAAAATCCCCCAGTTCAGTTTGCAGCTGCTTGTGGAGATGCCACACCTCCTGACGGAGAGGGGTGCCACTGAAGACACCTTTCACTTCTCCAACATGTCCAACAGGCCCTCGAGCTACTGGGTGAGGTGATTTCAACACCTGTGCATGTGGACTCAATTACATCCTGACCCACCAGAAGACATTATATATCCACAGAGAAGACTGCTCAGGACTTAAAGTGTGAGTTCAACTGTAACTGGGTGAAATATCTTTAACTCTACAAAGACAGGACAAAGTACAAAGCTCACCTCAAACTGCAGGTATCCTACTATCTGCACATCTGAAATGACTTTACACATATTGGCTATGATTTTCACTTGCTGCTGATTTGTTATTGAATGACATTTCAAATTGAAAATAAAGTTATATCACAACTGAGCATGAGTGAGAGGGTAAGTGAGCAGAGGTCCAACGGTACAGGCTGACAATGAAACTGGCACTGATTTACAAATCCAAAACATCAGTGAATGACTCAGTAACATACAGAACACTCTCTCGTTGGGTTAATCCAATCAATCTGTAATGTACACCAAAAAACCTGGAAAAAAGATGAATCAGTTTGACAATAAGGTACAACTCCCACTGGGAGTAACTCATCAGCGTTAAGCATGTTTCCTGTATTTAAAATAACTCCACTTTTGAACAGGAGTGAAGAGTATAAGAGTTAACAAATGTTTCAATGAGCTAACACACCAGAAACAAGAAATTAGTTAGAGTCAATGCACATACGAGATCAGCGTTCTCCTCCTTGAAGAAAATGAACAGCTTAGGATTCAAAAATAATGCCAACCTGTATGCATCGCCTACTTCTTTTTGCTAACATAGTTCCCAATCACTTTGCATGCTACGCTTAGGGGTGCCAAGTAGATATCCTATGAACTTAGCTCTCTCTCTCAAGGAATCGGTGGGGTGGCTGGAAGTCCTTAGTTCCCTCAGACACATACTTCAGGCACCTCAAATGACACAACCACATCTCACTCTGTGGGGGAGGCACAGCAACGTTTCTCCCGTATGCTACCACCTTGAGAGCGTGTCTAAGATACAGAGTCTTTGCTACCTCCTGGTGGGCTCCCGCCACCTGTGACCAAATTACAGAGCAGTTTGCGTCGCCCAGCCTGGTAGTCCTCCTCGTCAACGTTGACCAACAGTTTTATGGCCTCGTGGCCCACAGCCTGTTTTAGGGAATCTGTGATAAAGACCCCTTTTAGGGCCTCTAGCAATGATCCATTGATGTAGTCCCTCCAGAAGGCATCCAAATAGGTGAGCTCTGAGAACTTGATGTCACAGATGATGGAGCCCAAGTCTCGGGATTTGAGGATAGTGTTGGCCTGGTTGAAGCGCTCGAACTGTCGCTCCACTGCCTCTTGTTTGTTGGAGAATACGTTGCCCTGAAGTGCAGACTCATGTTGGCAGTATTCAGCACGAACCCGGAGGCGGATATCTGTGAGGAGAGAACAACAAGGGTCAACTGAGAGCGAATATTAGGACTGGAAAAAAGTAAAACAAACAACACTAACAGTTTACATTTGAAATGTGAACACCTCCACCAAAGCTGAGTAATGGCCATAAGCCAACATGATCTTAGACAATTACCTGGCATCAGTACAAACCTGAAGACTCAAAGCCAGGATATGCTTAAGATGAAATAGTTTCTACTATCTGACATGCAAACAACAATGTTTACACTCAAAGGCAAAGTGCCTGCCATTAGATGGAGGGGTAAGTTGCAATGAATCATACAAATGGGTAGAGTAGCACACACTTTCAGATATCCTTGAGGATTAATAATGTTACTGCAGTGACTTAAGTTGCTTAGAGTGACTTAAAAAGTTCACTAAATAATAAAATGAGAGCTTAAGAGAAACTTTCACACCTGGCAATGACTGTGACGGTAAAATCATTGTTATTAATGACACTGGTGGCCATTAAGTGAACTGCAGTCAGCATCCTATTGCTCATGTACTATATGTGCTCACACTCCATATGTAGGTGAGAGCGAGGTCTAGTTTTGCGAGACTATAATTTGACTTGTGTTTTTTTTAAATAAGATTTCTGAAGAATAATAATGTTATCAACTTGTTAGCTAGGTCTAGTCCCTTACCAATATCTGTCACTGTGCTTACATGGAGTTTGTGTTTGATTGTGCTGGGAGACAGTTTTTTGTTCATTTTAGTGAACTCCATTGCTAAGCTAATGTTAACTAGTGTTACACATTGTTGGTGCTGTAGGGGAGTGGATCACATCCTGGCACTATGCACTGACAAATGATGTCTGAGCCTGGCCAAGCATACAAGCATCCAGTATAGTAATATAGCTATATAGCTATATAGTAATATATAGCATTACTGGTCAATGGTCTTGGTTTTTCAGTTGCCTTGGGTTGGTGAAGCTCCAGTTCTGAATTGGGTCAGGTTGCTTGAACACCATTATACTTGCCAACAAATTTAGTCTGAAACTCTAGGTAGTGCAGTACAGTAACTTAAATGGTCACGATCGCTCAGTTGATTCATTTAAGTAACCAATTTACTTAGAGAAGCTCTCTCTGTCTGAAGTCCTTGTCCTGCTTGGACTTTGTTTCATGTATACTTTGCAGAGAAATCAGATTTCTCTAGGAGAAATCTATCTGGGGAAATCAGGTTATTTCCTTACCTTGATTACTAAAACTGGATTTCTCAATAAAATGCTGTTTAGAAAGTCAGCTTACCTGGAAAAGGCTTAAGGCATGTAAACACAAGCATGTGTCTCACTTAGTTAACAGTATGTAAGTGTGTTCTTAGGTCGTTCCTGGATCGTTCTCAAACCAGGAACAACCTAGGAAAACATAACAAATGAATATCACTGGACTGCGCAATTTTTTTTGTTATCCTATTCTTTGAGACTAGACAAAAACACTGCTCCCTCTCTATGCCGTGCTTCTTTTACCACATGTTTGTTTCTCTCTGCAGTCAGCTGAGGAATGACTTCTCTTCCGTTTGCGGTTCGGAACAGGAGGAGCTGGCTTTGTTCGGGTAGGGCCAACATGAGGTCCCGACGGGGAACAGCAAATGACTGGCTGAGGACCTAAACAGTGACATTAGTTAAGACATTAATCAAACTTCTGTGTCGTGGTGTTAAAAAATACCTTGAACACACAGACAATCACCAACCTGTTCTTCTGTGAGGTGCATTGTCCTTGCTCTGCACTGTTCCTCTTGGTGAAATGTAGCGCACTGATGTCTCTTCCAAGTACTTGTCAACAGGGTCTGGGCACACTGAAAACAACAGTTGATTTCTGATGTTATTTTTAATCGCAATGCTAATCATCTTCATAGCAGTGGATACATCTCACAGATTGCAGAGACAATGTCTAAACTGTTAGTTTTTGTGCACTGCCAGGGTTGATACATGAGTAATCACCTCATTCAAATGCACACCAACATGTTTACTATGTTAACATATAGAAGAAGATCCTAACCCCGGAGGAGTAGAAGTAGTAGTTACTAGATGTAACTCCAGTTCTATGACTATGCGCATAGCCCTCTAACGTGCTTCACTCCTGGTTAACCCCTTTGAGGCTCTGCCTCACCCTGAGATGGATCTTTGCACTCACTGCCAACAGGGGGTTGTGATTGCACACTGCAGTCCTTTATAAAGCCCCTGCGGATACACTGCGCTTGTCCCGTTGGAACTCAGCAACATATACCTAAAAGAGGGCCAGCTGGGCCTGCAGTTAGAGGGCCATGCACATATCTGAGAACTGGAATTGCATCCAGTATCCAGTACATTTCTACTTCATGCATGCTCCACCCTCTAACAGGCTTGCTAGATATTGATGTACTCCACTGGACCCCAGCCCTGACCCATAAAACCCATCGGCATGCTGCAGCCACCAAAATTCAGAGAGGCTGCTCATTGGAGAGCCAATAAATCTTAAATTGGAACACCTTATTTCACTCTTTTCAAAATAATTTTTGGCCTACATCTGTCTGAGCTGCTGTGCTGCAGTAACTGAGGAGAAACTAGAGGTTTCTAGCCACCAACTAGCATCTACATATAGCCTGCATGTGAGACGTTGAGGGTATATCTGTAAACTGTAGCTACAGAAAACAACCTGGGTGACACTCTCCCCCTTTAAACTGCATGAGTCTCTGCATGCACATCACACACCGCACCACCCACCACAAGTATAAAAAAAACAAAAAAAAAACACAGAACATGCAAACAAAATGGGACAGGACACAGATTTTTTTTAATTCTGTCATGGGATTGGGACGATGCGTGTCACCCTCTAAAGGTGGTAAAACACTCTACTGAGCATGTTGAGCATGAACTAGATTTACCCAAGCTACAAAACCATTCCCCATAACCTGGTTGGCTTCTCTAACTGACTAGTGGAAGAAGTAGAATGTCAAGCTATGGCCACACAAACAACAAGAATTGCATAGGAAAAAGGGAAGAATGGTAACCTATAAAGTCCAGTTACCATACTTCATGTATCAGAAGGCATCACTATTCTCTGTTGCTGAGATTGACAGTAATTAGTGGAATTTCTCATTCCAGATTTTAAAATTTATCAGGATTATGAAACTCCTGGCTGAGCCTTGCAAGCCCTCTCTTATCTGATGTATCTAATCTAATCGTCAAGAATCAAATCTAATTGAATAGAATCAAAATGAACAGATTCTGGACTTCGCCATCCAAAATTAAATTGAACAGGGAGATCAGTGGGGATATCCAGTACTAATGGGCAGGATGCACAAATTTATTTTCTGACGATGAACAAAGACTTATAAGTAAAACATGAAACTCACGGAGGCTGACAGAGTTAAGTTCGGGGCAATTGACCTGACAAAGACTGGGCAGTAGAGTAAATAATTAAAATAATACATTTGTCATATTTGTAGGTCACATTTATTGAATAAAAATTGTCTATATAGAGCAAAAAATATTTAAGAAAAACCTTGAGCCAATACCACAAGCACATGAAAAATTCATACAACAAACACAACCTGTCCCCACCCCTCTGTTTTGATAAATCCGTTAGAAGTGCTAACTCTGAGTCAACTGAAAATCCTGATTTCTGGACAGCCCTATATTACAAGTGATTTTATGTTCACTGTGGGTATGTGTATATTCTGGGTGGCTGAACTTTTTACCATACACTGCCATCTGAAAATGTGGTTGGCATGAATAGTGCTCATTCTGGACCTTAATTGAATGTAACCACTTGGAGCCAGCTCTGGCCTCAAGGCTCATTAAGGAGCATGCCAAGGAAGTTGTTCCAATTCATATGCTGCAAAACAATCTAAAAAAAATCTGACTGTACATTAGTAACATTAAGACATATAAACCCAACCATCAATTCTTGAAAATGTTTTTAACGCCTGGTGTGGGTATAATGAAGACAGTGCATTACTCACCGGCCTGTCGTTTCCTGAGTGTGACATAAGGCAAAAGGTCGTGGCGGGTGATAATCCTTAGAAGCTGGAGAACGTGCCGGAAGTTGGTCTCATCACAGCGACCCTGGCGCTCTAGGGCCAGCAGGAAATCCCTTCCACTCCTGATGCCACCTCGCTCATACTCGTCAATCACATCAACAAATAGGAATGACAGTACCCTGACGTCCCGATGTGTTAGCTGGGCTCCAACTATGTCAAACATTCGGTGGAGTGAGTATAGCCCATGTGAGTTGTCCACTGCTTCCTCAGGCCACGGTTCAAAACCCCCATCTCTTCTGGATAAGCTGGAGTTGGTGCAGGAGGCAGAAACGTTCCTGTTGGCCACCTCCCCGCTGGCTGCTGACACACCGGAGCAGCCTGGCCTGCCTGTCAATGCTCTGTGTTCCAGAGGCCCAGCAGTTGCACTGCTATGACTCGTGTGCAGCTGATTAGCCTGAATGTGAGGCCGCGCCTGCTGAGCAGAAGAGTTCTGTGCAAGCTGAGGAGGAATAACAGCATTGGGGAGCTGAGGTTGCTGTGATGTCATCTCAGGACCCGATGATGATAAGGGAAGCTTGAATCCCTGCAACTCCTGATGTCTCTGCTCCAACTGATGAGCTAAGTATGGAGAGTGGGGGATCACATGTAAATGTACAATCATTTCAGACTGAGTTTACCATCAGTGGCCATCACAGCTTATTACAGTGAAGACAAACTTCCTAATGTCAGAAATCATAATTATACCATCATGAAATGTAACATTCAGAGAAATTAACCAAAGCTCAACATAACACAGCAAATGCCATGTATTTGTTGAAGCAGGCAAATATTTGGACCAGCACTGGGCAATATCATAATATATACCATGACAATTTGTCAACTGGCAGACTATTCCGAGATCTTTTAGAGTATCTGTGTATGTTTAGTTATGGGTACATACCTGTCATATTTCTGGGTGTATTAGGACATAGTGGGTAATGTTGCAAATTAATGAACTTGACTGTTTCATGGAAATGTGAGATCTTTGCATAAATGTGATGAAAAACTTTCAATTTGTCAATTAAGTATGAAATTTAACTCATATGGCAGAACATTATGCCTCTATAACAATAACTTTCTTTCAAATCCACTGCAGTGTCAAATATTTAACTTACAGTAAAACTGCAGGGGGAATCAGTCTTGTGACTTCTAACCTCAGGTAAGTGAACAGTTTGTAAGTGACCAGCATGGTGAAAGTTTTCAACCAAATTTTGATTATGTGTAGTAATAATATAGTTCTATCACATTTAGAAGTTATTCCAATAGATACGTTATTATCTATTGGAAAAGCCTTTTAGAAGCTATCCAACTATCACAAGACAACAAAATGGAAAAGTTGATCTTTAAACTTAGGCTGAGTTGCAAACAGACTAGGAATTACTGAAGTTGAGAAATGGATGTTCTAATTTGACAGCTTTGCATCACCAGAAGTACTTTTTGGGAAAATACAGCTTCCACTTCTCAACTTAAATAGTTCCTCTGGGTTTTGTTAGATGTTCATCAGTACAAATTTCAACCCAATCCAGTGAAAAATAAGCAAATGGTGAGGATTTGAACACATATAAAGATTCATAATATTATGACATTTAACTAAAGGGTCAAACTTCAAAAATCCCAACTAAGAAAGTATTTGGAGTAGAGCTGTAGGACTTTTGCAAGGTCCCATGAATTGAACATAAGTTTTCACATGATTCTTTTAAAGAAAATCTGACAAGAAATGGGAGGTCCAATGTGAGTTGGTATGTGTGTAAGTCAGACGATGGCCTTTATCTCAGTAAGCATTCTGACTTGTGTCTGGATAAGCACAGCTGCAAATAATACAATTATTAAAATCCATGTAGTTTATTCAATTTCAGAGTCCTGGTATTGTGGGTGCTGGCTCACTGTCACACTGTCATTGCTTATTGGGACTCTTGAACGGAAGGGAGCCTTGACAATCAAACACAAATGTCCGAGAAAGGCAACGATAAAATAAAATAAAATAAAAATAAAAGCTGAGAATCAGATTGACACCAAATCGGGGGATACACATGTTTTTACGGAAGAGCAAAAAGAATCAAAGGGCATGAAAGAAATGCTTAGCTGACTTTAGAAATATTAAATCTATTGTTCATTAAGCGGACACGGTGAAAAAATACAGTTGTAAATACAAGGAATTACTATTATGACTCACTGCTATCATCATGAGGCCGTTTGGACAACACTTAATTATAACGCTAGCTAAGGCTAGTTTAGCAAACTAAAGCAGAGACTATGTAAACACAAGAGCCGAATTTTCGGAATAACGCTTTTGCCAGTTAAATAAGTCACGGAAGACAGTTTCTACTATAAACCAAATAAACAAACAAATACACACTCTATAATATCCAGATGTTAAGCATGACAGATGACAAGCTAGCAACTAGCTAGGTACCTAACGGATGTTAGCTAGAAAGCTAACGATAGTTATCTGGAAATGAAAAACAGATGCAGGGTGATTTAGAAGCTCGGTCGCTACACGTCATTACGAGTAACTAGACTAGGGTCCGTGTTATGTTATTTTCGACTTAATAACCAATAATTTGCTACGGTCCCGTAAATCTGCGCACAATAACACACATATCACCATGATCTGCGTCTTGGTTTGTTGTGACTGCTCGTCGTTAGCTTCAGTCCACGTTAACGGTATCCAAATTAGAGTACATAAAGTAGCAAGTAAAGCAGACAGTCAAAGCAAGACACATGCCATAATCTCATGAGAACTTTACATTACCTTCTGCCTTTTGGATATTCCTGACGAGCCCGTCACTAACAAAGTTCGGTAGGCCGCTAACGCTAAGTTACCTCCCCAGTGTCTAATTGAGCAGGACAGAAAACAAGGATACGTCTAATTGTTTTAGTCGACTACAACGTTCAGCGCGTGCCTCCAGTGTCTTGATGGGCGGCACGGCTTCAGGTCAGAAAAAAGAGTTTGTTTAGTTGTTGTAGTCCACAGACAGTCACCATGGGAAAAACAAGCAGACAATTCTCGTTCTTCAGCTAAAATGAAAGAACTTCCAGGTTACAGTGGAGTTCAGTTCCGGGTTAATCAAGTTACTTCTTGCAGAAAAGGAAGGCTCAGTACGGTGGCTCATACGGACAAAATCTTATACGAGAGTGAACCCATAAAACCAATGAACCGCGTTCTTAACCCATATATACAGCAAATAGCCAAATCATATACAAGAGGGGAAGCATGGGGAAACACTTTACAATAACGTTCAGTCATAAGCAATTTATAAGCCCTTAGTTATTGATGAACTAATCATTCCCAAACATTGATATACATTTGTAGATGATTAGTAGCATAAGTCCCATGTTAATATGTAATAAACGTGTTGTAAATCATCAATAAACTTTTAGTAAATCATTTAACAAATCAACAAAAACAAATAATTAGTAAATGATTAATAAGTAGTTAGTTGATAAATTAAGAAACACTTGTTAAGTAATTCAAAGAAAGAACAAATAATTAGTAAATGATACTTGTAAGTTAGCCCAAAACAATTATTATCAAGCTAGTTTTAAATGAATACTATATGATTTGTCTTTAAGTGAACAGACATTTATACATGATTAACAGTTAGGGGACCCAGGTGGGTCAGAGTTAAATACATTGACTGGCCATCACAGGGACTTGAGTACTGTGTGTGGGTGGGATCTGGCCATAAAGTGAACCCTTGCCACTGACATGTAAATAGAGAGGGCCCAGAAATTAGTCTGTGCTTACTGTACTTACGCACTCCTAGGCTCTCTGGTTGTGTCGGTGGGGTAGCTATAATTTATAGGGATACCTTATAAACAGTACAGTACCTTGTGGGGAATTCTCCTTTAAATACCTTTTTTCAGTTTTCTGAAATGTTGTCATTGACCATGTTAAAATATGACTGGTATCATTCTTGGAGATTTTAAAATTCATGTGTTGCTCAAACTGTGTTTTAATTGGGGACTTTTTAGATCTTTTACAATCTTTTAACTTTGTACTACACTGGGGGCCCCTTGTGCATGTGTTGGTACTCTGGGTTCCCAGAGCCAAAAGACATGCAGGCTAACAGGCGACTCTAAATTGCTCACAGGTATGAAATTAGACATGAATAGTTGTTTGTCTCTATATTTCAGCCCTGAGACCGACTGGCAGCCTGTGTGAGTTGTACCCCGCCTTTTGTCAGCTGGGATTGGTTCCAGTTCCCCCCACCCCTATTCCCCACAGACACATACACATCAAATCAAATGTCAATACTGGTGCTGTTTTACAGCTACAGCTCTGGAGCCCCTGACGGTGTATACGTAGAGATATACAGTATTTATTTGATATGAAATTTTAGATTATTGAAATACAGTTGCATCATGGCACCGTGTGTTGTGAATGAGGCGTTTTCTACTGCAAACATAAAAGTTGGGTATTTCCAGGTGTAATAAGTACAGTTGCCAAATAGAAGGCGGTTTGAATAAGCTGACATCTGAGCTTAATGTACAGTTGCTGCACATTGGCAGGTGCTACCTATTTGTCCCACGTAACGTTAACCTTACAACAGAGATTTATCACCGTAGTCCCTCTCTCACTCTCCCCACCGGTAGAGGTCTACTATTTCTAGTCAAGGACAAACGTTCAAAATAGCCCTATCTGTGTATCTATTGTCATGTAGACAGCTGACTCTACTCCATACATAGGGCATAGTACATAAGGAAGATTATTTGTAGTTATGAAAACTTAACATTTAATTTCCTTCAATCTGACCAGAGTTGCTGCCCTTCAAAATGTTCCAATTTGGGGAGCTTATGTGTTTGTGGTGAAATAGATATGAGTAACCTCACAAGCATTCTCTGTGTGCCATCCCAATTGTTGGCAGGGCTTTCCAAGAGATTCTTCGTGTTGCCTGTGAGCTCAGTTTAGCCTGACTGTGAAATAGATATGAGCTGATACTAGTCTCTACCTGTCTGTGGTTAGGGTTAGGCGGGTTAGGTTGGGGAAAGATGGTGGTTTTGGTTGAATTTAAGTAAACATGATGCGTCTGAAGTCGCTGTTAACTTTTTTCTGTAAAACCAAAGCACATCTTTCCCTAACCTGTGAGTGCCTAAACATAACCATTAAAAAGTTTATTAAGGCCGCAATCACTAAAAGTGGATATTGTTTTGCAAGATTGGATATTTCAATGTTGGCTTTGTCTGGAGGTTGCTGCTTGGCATCAACGTATTTGTGAATTGGCCTTAATTAATACTTTAATTAACAATATATCACCATTGTGGGAATAACGATGCAGACTGCCGCTCACCCTGAGTCTGGTTCTGTTGGAGGTTTCTTCCTGTCAAAAGGGAGTTTTCCCTCCTCACTGTCGCCAGGTGCTGCTCATTTTGGGAACTACTGTAAGGTCTTGACCTTACCCTGTAAAGTGCCTTGAGATAATTATGATTTGACGCTATAAAAATATATATGTTCTTCAATCACAATTGGGTTTACTACAAAATATACCAGTTGTTGCAATTTAGTTGACACATAATTTTTAGAAGACGGGGTCGATCGATTGCCCCCAGTACCCCCAGATCTCTCCAGGATAACCGCCTCTAGAGTGCTTGCTTTCAATGGGTCCACTGGCACTGCTGGGAAAGGCCAACTGCTTAGATTAGACAGTCTTCCTCTGCAACATCCCTGACCCCCTGGATCACAAGGCCCTTTTCCCTTCAGTGTTGGTCTTGCTCTTGCCAGGACTTGCCATGATAATGACCAGACTCCAAGTGCCCTTTGCATACAGCCTATTGGTCTTTCCAATAGGCTTCAGCTTGCTTGACTGCCTGACTATTGAGGCTCCCATTTCCTCCCACAGCAGATGTTCTTACTTGTGTCGGAGACTTTGTGGTCATTTGATATCTGAAATGTCCTCAATGCTCTGGCTTTGGTAGCTTTGAATTCCTCCACTTCAGATGTTATTGGCAATCTGAGATTTGAGTCATGGGGAAATCATATGTCATACTTTATTTATTTGATAGGAACACTAGGTGGTTGCAAACTTATAACCCTTTTCCACCGGTCAAAAACTCTGCTAAGACCCGGTAACATTGGGCTTTTGTTGGCAATGGAGAGGGGTACAATCGGCATTTTCTCTTGGGTCAAATGACTATAGTAGATGTATTTATCTGCTCTGGCTCTGATCGGTAACACCCGGGTGAACACGCTACTTTTCTGGCAGTGTAAAAGGTGTTAATCACCTTTTTTGGCAGGTGTTTAATAAGCCCACTTAGACCTGCTAATTTTGGTGTAAAAAGGGTATTAGTGTAAGCTTTGCACATTGTTTTCTAGGAAGCTGCACGTTTTTAGAGCAATTACGCTCTATTCAGTAGAAGAGATGTCACAAAGTTATATTGTGGTCTCAATTTAACCAAAATAGCCCATGTAAATACCAAGTTCACACTTTGTAGAGGTGAAGTCTGAGAATAAAAGACTTATGTAAAAATGACAAAACCAGTAAAATCAGAAAAGAAGTCATGTCCAAGAACAGCCTGAGCTCAACAAAGGTGAACATAGGTGCTGCTTTCGATGTCCCACTATTGTTGGGGGTCTTCTGTTGTTTCCTATTTATAGATCTGTCTCTCTCTCTCTCTTTATCTCTCTGTCTCTGTCACTCCTCCCTACATCACCCTTAGATTTTGGGTGGGTGAGTCAAGAGCTTTTTTAGTGCCACGCTCACCCAACAATAAAGACTGAGGCAGTTGCCGCCTGTGTTTGCATTGTATCTTTGTGCAGCAGTGCGTTCAGTGGTGTGTCAGAGGCAGGGACGGAGCAGCAGCTATGGATGATGTATATAAGGCAGCGGTGAGTACAGAGTGTGCCAAGTATGATGTGCTATTTTATTTCTCTATCTGGTGAGAATCAGAAAATCCTGGGATAGATTTGATCCTTGTATGTTGAGTGTCAGCAATGACAACAACCACATGGCAAAAACATACAAAAAACACACTCTGTTGCATGAAATGATATTGGGGGTCTCTCATGCATGAATTTAAAGTTTAGAGGCCATTGTTACATCTGTTAACAATAATTCCCACACACTATAATAAAAGACTATTTATTGAGGACGATGGGGTCATGTCCTTGAGGAAGTGAGCTTTAACAACCTGAGGAGTTACATTGTACATTAAAACATATACATGGTGTTTTTTTCATATGAAGATAGAATAATTATATTTAAATTAATTTCAGCAAAAAAAGACTCTTGTGATGACCGGTTTCACAATGTTGATTTTTTGAAAAAAAAGAAGAAAAAAAGATTAGTGTTTTTGAAAGCACAAACACACAAATTCCTGTGTGTCACTTCAACTTGTGTAATAATGAAACAATAGGTGTGATAAGAAGAGACAGAGCTCAGAGTGACAGGCTGCTGTGGTGAGTTCATATTTCTGTCTCTGACAATTGAACAAAGAACAGCTGGACAGTTCAGGGGGGGAAAGAGAAGGGACAGCTGATGGCTATTAAAACAAATGGGTGACACCAGACACCCACCCCTGGAAGTGTGACATTGCAGTCCAGCTACACTGAGAGCGGCACTGACATGAGGTGATCAGTATAGTTGCTGAGCTCTGACTGTAGGGAGGTAAAAAGAAGCTACTGTGAAAAACACTGTGACATGTACAATGTTCATCTGATTTTATTTCCTTTCAGGTTGAAAACTTGACAGAGGAACAGAAAAATGGTGAGAAAACTACTTAATATTATTATTACTATCAAGAGTTTGTACCTAAAAGTACAACATCTGCTGTTATAATACTATCAATAATATGAAAAGGAGAAGTTTAATTTAAGTGTTATTGCCTCTAACGACTTGTCTTTACAGAAACGATGAAAAACATAAAAACTACCAAATATACACCTACACTGTCCTTTATATATGACTGAATACAAGCAAATATATTTAATGGATATGATGAAGGCTGTTAATGTGTTCTCATCATTAAAAGATCACTGAGAGATCTTTCACATACATCCATGAAGTCTCTGAACTTTCTTCTATACTGCTGATTTATTTTTATCGGCATGCTGTAGCTCCGCTGGAACATTTCCAAAAAACCCTGTTCCAGGAACCTTTTCAGGAACACAGGAACTATACTTGATTTCAACTGAAGGAACCAGGGACTAAATTTGGTTCCTGGGTCATAAAAGGTCTCCACTCAGCAACACTGAGTGACACTAGGATTAATATTAGGAGTAGGGGCAGACGTTTCCTGTCATGTTCATTGATGTTAAAAATATCTAGTCTGAAAAGACTTAAACACTGTGCAGTTGTGAGAGAGAGCTGATGAGTGACAGAGTGTGACAGTAAAATAAACTAGCACATCTGCATTTTCGTAATGGCCCAAGAGGCTTTTTTTTTTTAAATAAAATATATTGAGTTGTAGATCTAGGACTCAAGGTGTGGGTGTTTTTTCATTGTTCACTTTAGCGCCACCATCAGACCAATTGTAATAATATTTCATGGCAAATATTAGAACATCAGTTCCAGTTATGGTACCAAGTTCCATGTCTCTGGCTCAATCCAGCTCACAACAAAATGAGCAAAGGCAAAGATAGCAGATAATGATGAAAAGGCCACGCCCATATGCACAAATCTATATGTCCCTTCAGATTTGGTGATTTGTACCAACCACAACCTAAGTGTCTTTGCTAGTTTCAGATCAACATGGTTGTCATTTTCCCGTCCGGTGCCCATCTGAGCACCCATTGGTGTGTTGGTCTTAAAATAACAGACAAAACTGACAAACAAAACAGTTATGTCCTTTCCAGACAGTAACAACTATTGTGTCACTTCTAGAGTTCAAGGCTGCATTTGACATCTTCATCCAGGATGCAGAGGACGGCTGCATCAGCACCAAAGAGTTGGGGAAGGTGATGAGGATGCTGGGACAGAATCCCACCCCTGAAGAGTTGCAAGAGATGATTGATGAGGTGGATGAGGATGGTATGTCAGCATTACTGTGTCACATCACTGCACTGTAGACATCAGGAGCATGGTTGTTTCATAGGGTAAAATAAAATGATTTTAACAACACTAAAGAAACTTGAGTGTAAATTGAAATGAAAACTGGATTTTAAAGGTCCCATGTTTTATACTTTTCCTGTGTTTTATTTGAAGTGTAGATCCGCTTTTTTGGTTTTAAGAACCAAGAACCATCTCAGTGTAGTTTTACATCCCCTCTTTCTGGCTTCTCTGCTTCTCTCTGGAGCTCTCTGGTAACAACAGATCTCCTCTGATTGGCTGTTTTCTGAGTGGTCAAATAAAAATACAGCATATTTCAGGTAAACACTCAGAGAAACCAAATCCTGCAAGGTTGGATGGTGGGTTGAGGTGGGCTGGGCTTGGGGAATCGCTGAGTGGTGACTGCTTTGTTGTGACATCACAAAGTTACAGAAGTCCCGACAGCTCAGTGTGTGTGTGTGAGTGCTTTGATACTTTCACAGTATTAATATAGAACCTCGACCTGCTTTATAATCAAAAAGGACATGGAAATCTCACGTTATACAATATGGGACCTTTAAGAGATTAAATAACTTCAAACATGATATGGAGATACCAAGTCTTTATAATATCATGGTGCATATTCACAGGCAGTGGCACAGTAGATTTTGATGAGTTCTTGGTTATGATGGTCCGCTGCATGAAGGAGGAGAGCAAAGGAAAATCAGAGGAGGAACTGGCTGAACTCTTCCGCATGTTTGACAAGTAGGTTTGTCTTTGTTTTCCTGAGCTTCCACAAAATTTAAAGGAAATGCCACTTATATAAGAGAAATCAGTGCTGACTCCTACCTGTAGATTGATAGAGGATGTATTATCACTTAAGTCAAATAAAATTCTTTTTGTGACCTTGAGCAGCACCCAGAACTTCACTAGAACAGACCTTGTTACCATGTTAGAAAGAAATGATGTGTATTAGCTCAGTCAGAACACTTAGGGGTGAAAGTGTTCAGCTCAGCAGATCTTCCTAAGCTTGATTCCTTTGTCTTGTGTTGAGGAATGGAGATGGCTACATAGACTTAGAAGAGCTGAAGGCCATGCTGGAGTCCACTGGAGAGGCAATCACGGAAGACGACATTGAGGAGCTGATGAAGGATGGAGACAAAAACAACGATGGCAAAATTGATTATGATGGTACGTTGGCCAGCACATTAGTAACACAACAGTAGACAACAGAGACCAACCAAACAGTTGTACAGTTGGTGTAACTGTGGACTGATGAAGATCTAAACTCTTTGAGATGACTCTGTGACCTTTTCAGCTTCATGCTCATCAACTCTTCTTCATCCACAGTCTATGAGACGTTTGTTGTGAGGCCTGGTTCACATCAGCTCATGTTTTTCTAAATGTTAGAGTTTTTTTTTATAAGTCAAAGTCTCTCTAACCCACACCTCCAATCACTGACTGGAGTCCAGGTCTGATAACTCCTGACTCCAGTTAGCTTCTGTTCATGTCAAGTCAATGGATTCATAGACCATTTCAAGTTACACTGGGAATGTTTGAGTGATGTTTTCCATATGGACAAGAACAATACAATGATTTGTGTGTTATTAGTTAAAATAGATTGTATTTGTTCATTATTGTAACTTAGATGAAGATCTGATTAGATTTTAGGATAAATTTATAAGTAAATGGAGGTTATTCCAAAAGGTTCACTTACTTTTTCTTGCCACTGTATATCCAAAGCTACATACAGTTCACTTAAATATACCACATCAACAAGTTAAAAGACTGTATATCATGCAATTCACCTGCCCTCTTGTCTGTGACAGAAGCCCTAAGGGCAGCTAGAGTTGCAGGTCAGTCTTCGGCTCTTATCTTGCTGGACCTCCCAACAGCCTTTGATACAGTGAACCGCTGCATCCTGCTGTCTTTACTCTTTGACAGGAGTGTATCAGGCAAAGTGCTTTATTGGTTTGAATCCCATCTCACTGGGCACTCCTTCATTATGTCATGGAAAGGACAAATGTTCTTATTCAATCCCCTTCCCACAGGGGTGACCCAAGGATCGGTACTGGGGCACCTCCTCTGTGCAATATACACTACCTCCTTGGGTCCAATTATCTGCTTGCACGGCTTCTCATATTACTGCTTTGCAGAGCCAATTATATCTGTTGTTCCTGCCAGCTGACCCCATTGTCTCATGGCAAGGATCTTGGCCTATCTCTCTAACCATATGGATGAAAGAAAGCCACCTTCAACTGTGTGTAGGTCTGGGTTCCTCCAAATACAGGGACTTGAGTTTAGAAATAGTTTTAAGTGAACTATGGCCACCTTTCCAATACCTATATAGTCATATGTCATATATCTTCACTACACATTATTGCTTAACTTTGTGTGACTTTGTGTGTTCTCTCTGACAGAGTTTCTGGAGTTCATGAAAGGTGTTGAATAAATGATTCAGCTGGGGGCCTCTCACTGCAGCAGCTATCTTCACTTTTGACAACATCGTCTAAGGCCATTCCTGAAGACATGCCTCCAGTTTCTGTCTGCTTTTAACAATACAAACAACACACACCTGTCCTCAGCAGACGCCCGTCCTGTTAGTTATTCTCACACAACACTGCCAAGGCAAAGGTTTGCCTCGCACCAACTGCAAAGATATAAAGGCTGTTTACAATAAAAAATATTTTCATAATTGTACATTTTGTCTGCCATATGTGATGTAGTGTGCTCATTAAACCATATTTGGCATCTTGAGATTTTAGGTCGTACAAACCAGAAGACTTTCAAATTCAATACAGTACAGATTTTTGTGAAGGGGTGGTTTTGAATGTTTACTCATGTTCATTCCATTGGCTGATTTACAAGTCTTAAATAGATGTTAGAAGTATTAAATATTATGTAACAGCAGATTTTGGTTTAGTTTACCATTAACATTTCCACAAGGCATTATGTTACAATATGGGGAATTTGTCACAATATGATTTGATGGTCCATTTTGGGACCACCCACTAGTTGAGAACCACTTTATGATGGAATAACGGCTTACAAAGATAAATGGTATGTGTCCTCCATCGTCAGAACAATTTATGCTGACAGAGACATCAAGACGGAAAAGTGTTTGAAATTCACAAATGAACTTTAAAAATGTAAATATTACATCATTTGATGACAACATAAATACATCTCAAATACAAATGGAACAAAATACAAACATATTTGTGTACACACAGTATTCAACATGTCAAATGTCTGAGTGAACCGATTTATCTCCTTGTCACCTGTGATGAGGATGAGCAACGGATACTGTATGTGCACATTGGACATTTTGAAAGTAAAATCATAGAAAAAAGTCATAATGTTGCAGGATGAAGGCATCATTTCAGAAATATTACAAATGTAAAAACTAAGGTATATATATATATATATATATATATATATATATATATATAATAATTTTTGTAAAAGTGCAGCTTCATCTTGTAATAGTGTGACTTTTCGTCAAATTAAAACAATATTCTGATAATATGTTTCTTAAAATATTTTGTCTTTATTTTCCCTTTTCTTTTTCCCTCATAATGGTCCTACAGTGGTTTTCACCACAAGGACACAAAGCAGAAGCAGTAGCAAATGTTGTTCTGCATTAGAAATAAAAGCCTCTCAAAGACACTGAACATAAATGATGCAATTTCCTCTCATAAATTCAAACAGACGTTTTTATTTTACTAGGTTTTAGTAGAATGTTTAGTAAAAGAGTTTTTTGGTTTAACATTGAAATGTTTGTTCACTCTAATAACATAAGATGGCGGCGGCAGCTGTGGCAGTTTGGTGTGTTCTCTTCATTTATGAAAATTTAAGGTTATTGTTTTAATACAGTTGCACAAGCTGTGTTGTTAACGGGGCTTGCAATGATTGCAAAGGGAGATCTGACCCTAAATCACTCAACTCAGGACCAAAACAGCCATAGAAGCTAATCAGGCATAAACATATTGAGTATGGGTTAGATGTGGTGGCTAAAACCCTCCTTTCCCAGCAATTATCTTGGGAAAAACCAATTTGATAGAAACCTGCTCACTGTACTTAACAGATCCTATTAGAAGAGAGGTGGATGGAGGGCATTTTTTGTGGTATAGTCATGCTGGATTTGCAACAAGTATTTGATACAGTAAAGCACAGCATTTTAAATAAATTAATAGCCATGGGTTTCAGTGGGTTGACCCTGAATTGGGTCCATTTTTACCTATCAAACCATACTTAAATGGCTTAAATGTGACCATTTTCAAAGTCAAGAATCATGGGATGTGGGGTGCCACAGGGTAGTATACTGGGCCCATTATTTTTTCTGTTATGTATAAATGACTTCATGCAATCTTTTTTTATATGCTGATGATTCTGTTTCAATGAGAGCACAAAAACATAAAACGGTTGTCGAGAACATTCTTAGTGAGGAACTTCAACATGTAAGTAGATGGCTATCACATAATTGATTATCCCTACACTTGGGAAAAACTGAGTCTTTTTGGTTCTAAAATAAAATGAGCAAGGTCACCTGATTTTATATTTAAGTTGGAGAGTTCCATAGAACTGTCAAAGACATTGTAAATTATCTTGGCTGCATTTTTGACAGGTCCTTATCAGGTGAAAATATGGCTTCAAAAGCCTTCACCAAGACAAACCAAAGCATTGTTTGGTCAGAAAAGCACCCAACTCAATTCTTCACACATTAGGTGGAGCTTCAGTTCAAAGTCATTTTAATGACGCTGCCATCTTTTGGTACACTGGATTATCACAGCACCTCATAGAAAAATTATAAAGAGCTCATGATAAATTGATAAGGGTTATATTAAAGGTCCATCCACGAACACATTGCAATTCTACACATTTTAAAAACCTTAACTGGTAGAGAGTGTAAAAAAGAACCATTTACATTAACATGTTGCTAACTTACAAAATTGTTAAAAAAAAAATATGGTACCAAAATATTTAAGTAATTATTTCTCACTGGTAAGATGCATTAATAGCTATTTTACAAGAGGTAGCTCGACAAATTTCATGCCTTTTTAATTCAATAGCCTAATGGGCAAAAATAAATTTCTCTACAGTGCAGCAATACAATGGAATAATCTGCCCACACATTTGAAATGGATGACAGTTTAAAGTGGCCTTAAATACAATCTTACAAAGTACCATGTAGTATATACAATTTATAATTTTTAACTTTTGTGAGAATGCTGACATAGCTACCACCGCTTGCTGTTTAGTCACTCTTTATATGTTGATTGTATTGTCTTTGTTTGTTGTCTTATTGTTGTCTTGTCCTTTATCTTGCTCTGTGTTAAATGTTATTTTAGAGCACCATAATGGATATAAGCCTTTTGTCTTTGTGTTATCATCCTCGTTGATTTTGAATGTATTCATTCATTCAGTTTGATAATGACAGTGTTGTTAGGAGTCATAGTGTAAGGGTGTTCATTAATGTGTTTTACTCTGACGATGCAAAGAAAACTGCTAGATGGCAGCAGTATGTTCAGCCAGCAGGTAGAGACTGAACTTCTGGAGCACACACATGAAATGCAAGTTACATGTTTGTACTTAACAGGAAGCAAAAGAAGATAATCCTATTACCCAAAATGTTGCAGTATTCTAATCCTAAATGCATATGTCCCACTTGAGAAAATCCACCACCTGTCTGGGGCTGCATGCATCAAATCTATGCATGTAAAACAGATATAAAGCCTCAGTAGAGCCAACTCTGCAAACTGGGCCCAGTGTGAGAAACTGATACAGTTAAATGTCATGATCACATCTGGAAAGAGCTGGAAACAGTTGGTCTCCCTGATGTCCCACATTCCTGGAGGTAGCTGCTGACTAAAGTATAGGTAGGCTTCACAAGTAATGATACCTCTAGCGTTAGCTTGTTACATTACTTGGTTTTCACCAGTCAAAACCAAACCACTGAAATGAAACCAGAGGAAACATCAAACTGTCAAAGGTGACGGCTCCTTTGACTTCAGACAAGAGGAGTCCACAGGTGTGTCCAGACTCACAGTTACTCAGTCAGGTGACATGCTCGTCTGTCATTGGCTAAGAGCTAGAGGGAGCTGCCACACCAGCAGTGTATTTTCACTGGAGTTTGAGCTGGTGTCTGCAGAGGCCGTCTGTCCTATCCTGCGAGATCCTCTGCCACCGGAGAAGATGGCTGTAGAGGTGACTTTATTCCGCCTGGCCTCCCCCTCCCTTCCCAACTCCACAGGCCGCCCCCTCACCCACACGTCAGGGTCCTCGCTCACTTCATAAATGGAGCCATCCTCTGGGCAGTGCTCCAGCGAGTCTGGGGTTGCTCTCGGGTTCCCCTGGTCTGGCTGGGCGGTCAGCAGCTTCCCGGGCAGCTGGCAGGTGGAGTGGAGGCGGTACTGCAGCAACAGCCGCTTGGGCTTCTGCTCCCTCGGTGGAGCTGCCTCTGAGTTATGGGGGTAGTTGTTCTGTTCCCGCCTCTGCCCTGCTTCATCTCCTCCCACATCACCTTTACCTCCTGGGCTTCCCCCTCCTTCTCCGTTAACCCCTTCCTCTCTGCTGTTGAGGATGGAGTCCCGTCTGAGCAAGTCAGAGGCCAGAGTGCTGGAGGTCGACATCAGGAAATCCACTGGACCACAGTGAGCGTTCAGAGATGTCATGCCTTTACCTGAGGGGCATAACAGGTGTACATGTCTCACATGGCAACACATGAGAAGTAAAGCAGGATACATGGACAGGATATAGTTGTTGTGCCAGGTGGAAATTGCTGAATAATAATATAATAATCCATGACAATATCAGATCAACTAGCAGGTCTTTAAAACTGTTGGAGCAACAGTCCTGCTACAACAGGCAGATCTGAGTGAAGAGTGAATTAATATGAAGTACCTTGATTTTCTTTCCGTTTCAATTTTGGCTAATTTAGTTTGTAATGGGAAAAGAGATTTTGTCATAAATGCTGAAACACAACATCATACTACTTCATGTCATTAACTTGTATTTTCTCTCTCCTCTACTTTGTGCTTCTTTACTGTTCTCAGTCCTGACCTGTGATCTTGGGGATGCCCTCCAGGGTGGGTACAGGGAAGGTGAGGATGACGCCCTGACTGGTCCCCACCCACAGCAGGCCCTGACAGATCAGCAAGCTGGAGACACAAACCTGACCTGAAACACAGACATTCAGTCATTAACATGACCATCGTCACTGCAGTCACAGCCTGATACAGTCCGCGTTCACAGAACCCAGACATTTCAATCACAGAGCCACTCAGGCAGTTCAGATTCACCAGAAGGTAAATCATCATCTTCATGATTTATAAGGAGGAGAGAAGAACATCCAGCAACTGCAGAGAAACAATGACCAAGAGAAGTCCCTTCACTGAAGTCAATAGAAACCATTTCAAATCAGAGGTGATGGAGGTCATCTTCCTCATTTACTGTCTGAATAAACTGTTTCAGTGCTGAGCTGCACCACAGTCAGCACATGCGACTTCATTATCTTATTTCCTTGAGATATCAAATGGTTCTTAATGATAACCTAGGGCTTCTTACTAATGAGAGACAATGTCCGATCATGGCACTGAATTACTCTACAGTCAGATGTTTCAATAAAGGACTCTGTATATTCATCTGACTCTGGGTTCTTGTCTGGACTTGCCTGGTGTCAGGTGGGCAGTGCGGGTGGAGATGTTGACTTCCTGCAGTGGTTCCAAAGTCTCTGTGTGGAACAGGTGAAGGGATGAGCCCAGGGTGAAGGCCATCCAAACACCCCCCCCTGAACGAACCATGTGTCTAACACTGCAGCCTGGATCAGGGTGGGCTTCAAAACTCTACGGTACAGAGAGAGACAGGGAGACAGGTGGTCAGAATCGACAGGTGATCAGTCACAACCTCCAGGTAAAACATGACACAGGGTTCTGTGGAGTCATATGGGTCACTTTTGAGCACAGAAATCACATGAATAAAATATTGTAAAGCCAAGGAATAATTTATTTGAACAAACAAATTTGTGCACAGTA
Source organism: Seriola lalandi dorsalis (assembly GCF_002814215.2). NCBI lineage: Eukaryota > Metazoa > Chordata > Actinopteri > Carangiformes > Carangidae > Seriola > Seriola lalandi. Next base: position 40,299 of record NW_019525022.1, read on the forward strand.
AATGTGTCAGTGTGTTTGCTATTACCCATGTAAGTGCCCATTAAAGACCTCTCTCATGTAATATAAACTCATTTTTCTTCTCTCAATGTTCCTGCTCTGTGTTCTTTCAAGTCTGTTTCACTCACTCAGACTGGTAGGTTTTAGCCTGGATGCTTTATGAAAACTAGATATCAGACTTTAAAATTGTGCAAATAAGCAAAAATAAAATTCTTGCTTCCTGATTTGCTTTTGCATGGTGCAGTCCACAACACATGTGCATTGGTGTTTCTCCCTGCTGGGCAAGGATGGTATTGTCAGCCTGTGTTATAAAATATTCATACCAGCAGAGGTCAGCAAATACACGCTCAACAAAGGCTTTAACCTTCTTAAGTGTATATATAGGATTAACAAAAAAACTCTTGCCTACCTGTGTGTGGAGACTGGGAACTTGGATGACAGTGACATGGTTTGCACAGCTGGCCCATACGGCATCTTCTAGTGTCAACACACTGCAGACCGGCTCAGAGCCCAGAGACACCAGCCTGCATGACTCCTGGTCCAACAATCTCTCTGTGAAGCACAACGGTCCATGGTTGAGTATCTATTCAGAACTCTTTGCTCAAGCAATTACTACTCCAGTGTAATATTCTTCACTCTGATATACAAACCAACCTGAACCCTCACAAGGGTGCAACTGTTTTTGAGTGAGCTCTCACCTCCAGACTTTCTCTGGTACACAGCTACTTTGCCGTTGTTCAGTCCAGCAAAGAGGAAAGACAGCAAATGTTTGAGGCAGAGGACTGGACTGCTGTCAGGGTTCACCAAGGTCAGCAGACACTGAACAGCTGTGTCCACACTGCTGTACACATGGATGCTGGGAAAACAAGAAGACACATTACGCCAATAAATAAAATTGTAGAGACAAAATAAAAGACAAGCTTAAAGGAACAGTAAAAAACTTTGGTAAATTCACTTCTTCTCTTTCTTTCTGAGTGAAACGTTCAGATCAATCTCAATCTCACATCTAGAGCTGGAGACAGTGACTGAAAGCAGGGGAGACAACTAGACTAAATGTGTCTAAATGTGAAGTTCAAAAATACACCTGTCAACACCTCTAATTTTCACAAAACAACATGTTGTATCTGGTTTGTTTTACCTGTATACAAATGAATGAGTGGAAGAGATAAAAGGTCACAATATCTGGGCTCTGAATCAGTTCGACAAACTGGGCAGAGATGACTGACCTGCCGTCCTGCAGACCGACACAGATGATGTTTCCTATCTTGGCAGCATTCTGGGCCTTCTCAGCCTCCTCGTCTGTGCTGGGACACGGCTCCTTCATGTACTCCAGACAGAGGACTGGGGCTCTCAGCGGGATGGTCTTGACCAGGCGAAGAGTGGCACGGTTCAGGGAGAAGATCTCCACTTGGCCATGGGTGGAGACGCGTCCTCCACCAGCAGCCTGAACACCGTGTGAACAGAAGGGACCAAGCTTAGCTTAACATGAAAAGTTTGCAGTTTGTATATATACATATATACACATATATATAAATATATATATATATATATATATATGTGTGTGTGTGTGTGTGTGTGTGTGTGTGTGTGTAGATTTTATATACGTATGTGGAATATAACATGACAGAATATACACAGATCACTGTCCATGATTGACAGACACTCCCACAAGAGAATAACTGTCGCACTCCTGAGTACACAAGATGGGTGGAGCAATATCAATTTAAGATCATGGTTGTAAGAACTGTTTAAAATAATTGAATAAATAAATAAATTGTGATGTTGAGCAAGAGCAGTGTGTAGGGTATTCTTCTTTTCAAGAATAAAAAGTACTCACCCAGAGGTAACCCTGTGGTAAGGATGTACTGGCAGAGCAGAAACCCAGCAGGCTGGACTGAGACGGGCTGTGAATGGCTGCCTCCAGCTACACAAACAGAAGACATTTGTTTTCACACACGTAGAGTCAGAGGTATAAAATATGCTATAAAACCCAACCAATGCCAAGATCAGAGATTAAAACCACCAACACCAAATAACAACAGGAACCCAAATTCTGTCGTCTTTTGCACATGTATATCTGCACAGCTCTCACCTTATGTGTTTTGGAAGAGAAAACCGGCAGTTTGCAGGTCAACAGTGGAAAACTAAACGGAGCTTTTGTCTTTCCATCTTCTTCAGCACATTCCCACCCTGGAGCGTTTTCCTGTCCTGAGAAGATAAACAACATTCAATCATTACGTTTTATGTTTTACTTACACAAGCACATTGTAACTTTGTTAAGAAAGTTGCTATACAAATAAAATAAAATAAAATAAATAAGGAGTATTATTAATATTATAAGATTTGACTGAAACTAATTACCATTCTCATCAAAACACTAAAACTAAATTAAATTCATGTGCAAAAATGAACACCGGTGGACAGTGAAGAGGCTGTAATGAACCTCAAATGACACATGAAACAAACTGAAACAAAATGCCATATTTCCATTATATCTTCTACATTGTTTTTCACTGATGTTTAACTCCATGAACCAACTCCGTTATGCATTAATTAAACATTTTCTTTTATCTATTTTCTTGAAATACAGGAAAACTTTCTGCTGCATTTGGATGGAAACCTAAGAACAGAGTGCTGAACTTACTCTGAGCGATCTTGGCGAGGTGAAGCCGGTTCACCCAGGAGATCTTACTGAGGGGACTGGGAGTGTTAAAGACCACCATGATGCTCACTGGACGACCAGACCTGTGAGTGGAAACGAAACCACGTTAGCATTTAAAATGACTTTGTAATCCAAGACTAAACACCTCTGCCTTTTAAAACCTCACTACAACAGTCCCGGCTCTGAGCCTCTCTAATATGAACCTCCTAACACTGACACTAACTTGTCAGGTTTGCCTGGTACAGACAGACGCAGCCGACACTTGTTGGCGTTCTGGATCTCCTCCTCCTTTAGACGGATGAGTCTCAGCAGAGCCAGACACCAGTCCTGAGAAACCGTGGTGTTCAGATTCTGACAGACACAAGAGGGGAGAGCAAGGACAGGCCAGTTAGATTTTATTTTTTACTTTATTAACATCTTCTGAGAAAGATTGAGTTGAAGTTTCAGCCTGTACTGAACAGTGTAGCAGCGATGAGAAAATGAAGATGAACAATGAATTCATACCCAAAAGTGCAATAATAATAATGATAATGATTATAATTAAGTCAAGTCTCGCTGAAATTAGAGGCACCACCTTCTATTAAAAGTTAAATCAAAAATATATAAACCAAATTAATCAGCCTTATAAAACAAGTAAATTCTCAATTCAGGGATCTTTGCTTCTGCTCTGAAGGAATACACAAGACAATGACTTGGTGATAAATGAGGATCTTTATATGGAATTGAATAAATGAGGTATGAATAATGAACATAAGGCCACTGTAGTTTCTTCTACACGCTTGGTATTCAGCCGGTTGCATCTGCAACCTCTCTGCTAGATGTTATTAAATCCTAGACACTAGTCCTTTAAATCTCAGTTTAGCACCTGGACACCTTTTCATTGAGCCTGAATATTTCAACGAGGAGGCGTTCTTTAAAAAAAAAACAAAAAAAAACTTCTGTGTCTAAAAACAGAAGTTAGAAAATGCAGCAGGAAGAGAGAAAAGGGGAAATATAAGAGACAAGACAACACCCAAAAAGGAAGAGGATGACCACAAAATATACATTTATATCAAAACAAATCAAAATAAAAAGTCTATAAAAAAAACAAATGTGTTTAAGAAGCGAGACGTCAGAGAAGCTGCTGGAGACGAGAAGCAGCAGCAGCCTGTTCGAGCGTGGTTTAGGTTTAGTCCCACGTGATGTGAGTCATTATTCCCTCAGCGTTAACAGAAAACAACAGGTGCTGTTACCTGGTAGGTTCCATTCAGCGTCCCCACCAGCAGCGAGACCTCCTCCACCACGGCCAGGTCGTGCTGCAGCTCCTCCAGCTCCTGGTACAGTCTGGGGGGGCCCAGGAAGACTTTACCTGAAACACAGGGAGCCGCATCTTCTCTGTCAGCTTCACACCTGAACATCATCCACTAACACTGAGTCTTTAATTAGCACCCAATTAGCATCCCAGTGATACAAATATAATCTGAATTAATCTGTTCATTGATGAGAAGGAAAAGACAGGATGGAGTAGAGAGAGAGAGAGAGAGAGAGAGGGAGAGGGAGAGAGAGAGAGAGAGAGGGGATGACAGCAAAGGGCCCCAAGATGGACGAGTTACAGGTACATGTACGCTTTAATTGATCATTTGACAGACAGAAAACCATCGATTGCAATTTTGATGATTTGCTATTTGATGAAGTAAATTAAATGGTTTTGCTGGACATCATCAACACTGTCACTGACCTGTTTAGTTTAAAGTTTCAGGCCCTAAGACGCTTAGTGATCTTGACCTCTGCCCTTCTAATCAGTTCATCCTTGATTCCAAGTGAATGTTTATGCCAAATTTTAAGAAGGTCCCTGAAGGTGTTACTGAGATACTGCGTAAACTGATCATTAGATTTCCTATAATTTAGTTTGTATCCATGTTTATCATAAATAATGAATAAATACATAAGGAAAATGTAGATAGTGCACAGTTGGTCCATTATCATCATTTATCTGCATGAGTTGCCTCAGCTCAGTGAGTGTTGTGCATGTGTTGTATTTACTGTACGTCAGTGTGTGTGTTGAGCTGTGAGTTTACCGCTGCTGCTGGAGATGGAGCTGAGGCGTCTGGCTGCGACGACACTGTCCCGGCTCTGCAGACTGTCCTGTCCCACCTCCACCACCTGAGTCTGCAGCAGGGGGGCAAACCACTTCACTGAGTACTTAGGACCAACAGGGACCAGGCTGCTGATGTCAGGGGGACCTCTGGTGGACAAACATATTACACATGTTATCATCATGGCTGTTAGTCCAAATCCACCTGTCTCATCAGTGGGAAGCCTCCCATCCCTACTGACCCCCACTCCCTACAATATCTCTGTTACAACAGAGCTGAAACCTGGTAACTCCATGAGAACAGGACTCACTGCACAAGTCTGAGCAACTTCCATTCACCATCATCACAGCTGTTATATGAACAGCCAGGGCACATTTCTACATTCATGTCTTCATTAGCACAAAAAATGTAAATAAAACAATTTTCAATTGACAGAGCAGGGGCCAGATGTTTGTCCCCATCTTTGTGCTAAGCAGCTGTGAAGGACAGGAAATGTTTGACTGGTCCGTCCAATGACAACTACACACTTTCATCTAAAACTTCATTCTCTGAACCAGTGGATATGACACACAGTGATGTATGTACTTACTTCAGGTTGATGTTGGCACAGATCAGGGTGTCATTGAGCAGGAAGACCTTTCGCTCCTTCGACTTGAGGATTTGACCGTTGTCACCATAGACAATTTCAGTCAGCAGTTCACACTGAATCAGCTGCCTCTGCTCCGGGTTCAGCAGCTGGAAACACAAAGCACCTCAGTGAGGACCTTTACAGATCCTTTAATACACTCTCAGTGTATGAACCAGTCGATGAGCTGAATGTCAGTGTTGCTCAAACCCAGCACAAGTTCCCCGTTCATCATCTATGAATTGATGAAAGCTGAAGATAAGTTAACATGAAGTTGACAACTAATGAAGGTGGTAGATGAATATTCATGGTCGCTCCCTTGTACACATCATCAAGTTTAACTGAGCCCAAGAATTATGTGAGCATTGTCTAAAACAGATTTTTACGGAGGATGAACCCTTTTCATTTCAGGCGTTTCAACGGTTCAAGAGTGAGAATGATATTACTACGGTTACAGTCTCACTAACTCGTAGGTGGATGTGTGTGTGTGTGTGTCCTGTGTCACCTTGTTGAAGGTGCGGTCCCCCACACTGTGAGCCAACTGCTGGATCTCAGCCTCCTGATCAGCCACTCGCTTCTGCTCGTTGAGTTTCTCGGCCAGAGTCTCCAGCTCAGTGAGAGCGAGCTGCAGCGGCAGCCGGTCGGTGTGGGACTTGGGAGTGTTCTTCAACATGTCCTGATACAACACAACGACAATAACAAGGGTTACCTCACCTGAAGGTGACAGGGAACATACCAAGGTAGAGGTAGAGAGGAAGGGCATCAGTTCCTTTCTTACACGGTGGGTTAAAAAAAGAGGAAATATCAATTAAGAAAATGATCAATCCCCTCTTCAGAAGATTCACAAACATAAATGGTAAATGGACAGAATTTTTCTAGTCTTATCGACCACTCAAAGAGTCACATTCACCCATTCACACACATTCATAAAGCGCTTCTTCCAGTATGTTCGGCTGTGGTTCTGGAGGTAGAGCACTAATTGTGAGGTTGGTGGATCAATCCCCGGCTCATCCAGTCGGCATGTTGCTGTTCCAGCAGTTAATGAGTGTGTGTATATGGTAGAGGCGCTGTATGAATGTGTGTGTGAATGAGTGAATGTGGATTCCATTGTAAAGCACTTTGATGGTCGATAAGACTAGAAAAGCGCTATATAAGTGCAGTCCATTTAACAGAAACAGCCTCAGACAAAACCTTGATGATGGTGAGGGGGGGGGAGATTAAGAGCCATTTATACCATTCAGGACCCACAATGCACTGCAGCAGAGACAAGAGTTCTTTCACTTCCTCCTGTCAGAAACTCAGACACAGAGTTTCAGAGCAACAGTTCAGGACTTGAAATGAAACCAAATATTCCAGGAGAGGCAGTTAGTCTGAGCGGCAGGGCACAAATCACATACTGCCCCTTTCTTTACGCTTCCTGTTTGAAAATACAGCGTCATAAACATGGATCCATGTCAGCTCAGCTTCAGTCACGTGACTGTATGATGTGGAAACACATCAAAACTGGGATTATATGTCATTACAAAATAAAGGATGATTCATTTTCAACCACGTGTCACATGACAGCCTTAAGGTGTGGACAGGTGTGGACAGGTGGGGACAGGTGTGCAGATCATGTTTACCAGGTTACAGGTGAATTTAAAGGTCCCATATTTTACACTTTTCCCTTGTTTTATTTGAAGTGTTGATCCATAAGAAGATATATTTGTGGTTTTAAGAAACAAAACATATCTCAGTGTTGTTTTACAGCTCTAGTAACAAGTTGATGTGTCTGTAGACTGAGCGCTTTGATACTTTCACAGTATCAATATAGAACATGGACCTGCTTTATAATCAAAAAAGACATGGACATCTCACTTTATACAATACGGGACCTTTAAATATAGGCCCTGTTCAGACCTGGTATTAATCCTCTCCGGTGATCCAATCACAAGTGAACGGCTCTAAGTTCAGGTGTGAAAGTACCCAAGATGCATTGAGGACACATTTTTTAAAATTGTCTAAAGCCTCGTTTCACTGTTGTACTGTGCTCAGCACAAGGATTCGCTCAACCCCTCCTTGTCTCGCTCTCTCTCTCTCTCACACATACACACATTGACAAGGGAGCGATATCCGTAAGTGAGATCCGATCACAAGTGGTCACTGGAGACGCATTTTAAAGCCAGGCGTGAACTGACGTGGTTAGAGCTGTCCACTTGTGTCCGGATCAAAGAAGACACTCATTAATGCAGGTCTGAACAGGGCCACAGTGTCAGTGACTGGAGTTTTGTTGCTCATGAGGATGAGTGTGTCAGTGACTCACCTGCAGCAGCAGGATGAACTGAGGGAAGCGTTGGATGGGTTTGACCATCAGGCCGTACAGAGTGATTCTGTCTGGACTGGATGCTTGTTTCTTCTGAAAGTCACATGGAAGGAAGATTTGGTGACTGTTGAAAGTCTAACAATTCAAATAGCAATCATGTGGGGTTACATCAGGATCTTTGAGGAGGGTCAGTGAGGTTCGGGGTTGGGTATAGGTGGAGCGGTTTCCCTCTGTAGAAAGTAATTCCTGTGAAAATATGGATTGTTTCTGGAGAGAGATGCTTTTTGAATGTATGTAAGTTTAGTGTTTGTCGAGTGCAGACTGTTGGTTGGATAAAACAGCAGAGTTTCAATTCTGTCAGACAAACAACCGAAACAGACTGACAGTGCAGACAGGGTTTAACAAACACTGAGATAAAAACAAAAGAGTGAGCACCTTGAGGAAATCCAGGAACGCAGGTTTAGACAAGCAGGCCTTCTTGATCAGTGCCATGGCGTTGGTGAAGTTGTTGATGTAGTCACTGTACACGTTCAACACCATGGACTTCGAAAACTGTGGAGGAAAGAGTTTAACATCAGGACTCTGCGGTTGATGACCGGTTGATTGGAAATGCACCGTTTGCAATTTACACAACATTTTGATACTTTTCTTTAATGGACAATTCAATTCAAATATGTTCATAATAAAACATTCACTATTGAATGGCACAGAATCAGAGATATGCGATACCAATCAGTCGGTCAACAGTCATGACCAATCAAGTCGAAAACCGTCCCAATTCCGGGCGCCAGCCGATTGATCGGTGCATCTCTGGTTATAAAGTTCACAGCTGCCAGTGCACTGATTCTTCCTATGCTCATTTAACACGACTATTTAAAAAGACTTTGTCTGAAAGTAACAAGGAAACTATCTTTAACCTTTTTGACCTCCTGGTGCCCAAAGATGTTCAGGATGAAGTTTAATGTTCTGACACTGACAGTAATTTTCTTTGAAAAAGAAGAAATAAGAAAATCTGGTTCAGAAAATGTCTGTAGAAATAAAAGTTATCACAAAGTGAACACAGCCACTAAAATCTACAACTGGAAAATACTTTCAAATTAATTTTACTCCAGATTAAAAACTAGATTATTTGCCAACAAATTGAATGTCTCCATCTGGTGGTTAAAAAAATCACCACTGTCCCAGCTTTTATTTTAAAAGCAGGAGGAAATATTAAAGGGACGTGAAGCTCAGCCTACTCACAACTATTCAGCCTGTGAAAACAGTTTTATAATGTTCTCTGTGGTTCTAGAGGAGGTTTGTCAAGTCTAAGAAAATAACCCTGATGATGACATAGTGATGTCATCAGCATTATTTCACTGAAGGAAAGAAAGTGACTGACCGAGGCAACAAACAGGTCTCCGATCTTCTCGCTGTGATCCCACTCAGCCACACGGCACGCCAGGGCAATCTGGAACATTGAGTGACACTGATAGATCTCCGGCAGACGGTAAAAGATCTGACGCACTTTCTTAGGGTTCAGGATCAAGTTTTGTGTCTCCAGCAGAGGCTTCTGGTACTCCTGAAAGAGAAAGAAATGTCAGCTTGTTATACTGTAGATCTGTGGTTATGTTTCTCTCAGCAGGATTATAGAGCAGACACATCATATTTCTCTTTCTTTTTTGCCTCAGCATGCTCTTAACTGCACTACACTTTCAGCGGGGAGGTGCACGCTCCAGATTAACGTCTGCACTTTGATGCGCTCATTCATTTCTTAATAGCTAGAAAATAACATCAGATATCAGTTGTCAAGACTTTTAAGTAATAGATTTATATCACCATAAATCACAAAGAGAGGACCCATAGAATAATGCCATTATCACTGCTGTTGTTATGGTCACTGGCTCACGAGCTTTTCCACACATGAACTGAAGAACTGAAACTTCAGAGTCAGTTACAAATAAGTCACCAGACGAACAGTGAACACTGTCCTGACACAGCTGGACTCATCAATCCTGCATTTTTACATTATCACATAGTAACAAAGCCTTCCCACCCTGACATGCAGTGGTGGTCCTGTTACCTGGGGACAGATGTGACTCACCTGGAGGATTCTCTTCAGAGAGTCCAGGTAGCTGCTCTCACTCTGAACAATGGAGCTGAGGATGAGACGTCTGACAACCTGAAGGAAGCAGTGAGAAACTCATATTCACATCAATCTGGGATAAACCTGCAGTAGCTAGTAAGGGATTATAATACACTGTTTTAATAATACAACACTACAAGTTGTAAATTGTCAAAAATAGTAGAGTCACAGAGTCACAGCGTAACAGTAACACAGTCCCAGTTACAGTGCCAAAGTAATAGAGTAACAGAGTCACTGAGTAAGAGTCACAGAAGCCACATTATGACATACTGTACTGCATTGCATGTACCATCGTGGTAAGACATAAAAAAAAAACATAAATAAATATAATAAATATATAAAATTATGTAATAAAAAACATTATCTGTCCATATGGTAAATTTAGTATTATGGACATTTCCACAGCACTAATTCCATCACTACAACAGTCACCACTCTGCTGTTCTCACTTTCCCTTTTTAGCGCTGCTACAGTTTTGAGTCACTAATTTATTCCAGTGGCTTCTGCTTAGCTTTTGTTATGAGCAGTGTTTGGCTACCATCTATGAAATTCAACACTCTGTGCAGATGTTTCACAAGGAAAAAACTTTACCTCAGAAAAAAGCATTACTCTAAACCTGTTTCAGCTTACAGACCACCGGCCAATCGCATATTTGAAATAAAATTGTGTATGCGATACTGAGGTTAATAATTGGACTCTGATTTAATCTTCCCCTTTGTGTCATTTTGAAAAAATATTAACTGGCCTTTCACGATTAACTGGTTAGTTTGATAAACAGACATGAGCTCTTGGCCAATCCACAAACATACATACACACCTGCTGACTGCTGAGCCCCTCTGGCATGGGGCAGAGCTGCGGTGGAGGGTGCTTTAACTCACAGACAGACACGTCCATGTAACCTGCATCGTCCTTTCCCTCACCTGAAAAATCAAACACAACTACTTCATTCGCACAGAGATAAAAAAAACACAACGTTAGCATTAACAATTATTTACTTACCAATTTAAAGTAACGTTGTGAGTTCAGCATCAAACTTCATTCCTTTACTCACCAATAGCTCTCTCCAGAGGTGGAAAGCCACCATCATATTTTGCTTATAGTTCCACCAATTATTTTCTTCTACTGAACTTAGCATGCTAACTAGCTAGCCCCGGTCTGTTCAGTCTGTCTCATCACTGCAGCCTCCAGTCTGCCCTGAAGAAGTAGCTGCTCAGAGGACGTATTATAACCTTATGCATCGTAAATGCAACAATGGCTGAAGCTTTCGGCAGTCAACCATCAACACCACCTGCTCCAAAACCATGTTCAGCATCAGAGAACACATACAAATAACCCTTAGATTGCAACTTTTGATTTTGTAACTGTAATATTAATTGTGACTTATTTTAAATGCAGCAATATGCAGCAACTGAATATGTTCTTAAAAGCATTTTGCAAAACATCATCTTCCAGAGAAGTAAGTAACAGCAGTTTTTTTCATTGCAAGCATTGCATTTTTGTGGCTTTCAGATAGTTTTCAGGTCTGTATCCTGCTATATGATTGGCAACAATTGGAGTTTTTGTGCTAGTGAATTATTTTATCCATTGTTATACCTGTCTGGTTCTCAGTTCACATTCTGCATAAGAAGAAATAAATGACCTCTGCAGTCTTGGTACTAATGGGACTTTAAATCTGATTTCCACAAACTGAACATATTAGGTGAAGGTGTTAATCCCAGCTCCAGTGTCTGTACCTGTGGAGTCTTTCCTCTGTAGGAATGACACTTTGCGAATCATGGCCAACCGTGTCTTTTCTAAACCATCCTTGGTACCGTTTCTTGCTGCTTTCATGAACTGCTGCACCTGAAAAACACAGAACAGATATATAATCAGGTTACTGCAGATAATACAATCTGAAAAAAAAATGGAGCAAATTGTTAATTGTTAAAATTAGATTATTTTAGTTTACTTTTATCAGTTGATCCCAGTTTCTCCACTGTGATTATTTATTGTCAGTTACGGATCAGTTGTATCCATAAAAAAGGAGGAGGAAGGGAGAGACTTTCAGCCTACCTTAGTGTCACAGCTCTGTCTAATGTGAGCAGCATGAGGTGTACTGAGACGCACGGCCAGCTCCCTCGTGGTGATGGCACAGCGCTCCTTCAACTTCAGCACATCTACAGGAAGCTGGCAGAACAACAGCAGACAGCAGACCTCAAGATTAACACATCTGACAAAACAAAAGCAGTACAGTGTCTCCCATACATTGATTTATCTGTGGCAGCCCACCACAATATCAACCCACATATTGATTTTACTGTCCCTCAGTACTGTTTACCGACCCTCTCTGAGCGCCTGTCATTCAGGGTGTGCAGAGCTGTTGCAGGACAGTGCACATTGTCCACTCACGTAATCAACCCTCATTGAGCCGACCCCTGTGGCTCATTTCTTTGACACAACGTGAAGCAATTGAGCTGTTTATATTGTTCAGTTATTTATTTGACAAAATTATTTAAAAAAAAAAAAGACAATTAAAATATTTGCAGTCGATTATTCTATATATTATATTATTTAATAATAATTAAAGCAGCTTCATTAATGACTGTGGATGATACACTGGATGACTATGATTGGAGTCACTCTGCTAGAAAACCACTGAAATCCAGCAAGAACACACACCCTCCAAGAAAAACACGGAGATCCATCAAAGTTTGTTGAGCTAGATTATGTTGTAATTTGAAAATATTTAGTAAAAATGTATGATCTGGATTAGACATGCCCAGGAAACTCGAGGGAGACAGCTGGAGGAGAGAGAACAAGATAAACTGGATTCTGAAATCATACTCATTCATTATTTTACCCATAACACCATCTGCTTGTTAGACCTGGTGACTCAGCCTGGGACAGACTCGATCTGTGCTGATCTCAAGTCCTGTGTAGAGTCATTTGTAATGTGTGTTTCTGCCTTCACCTGTGCTATAGTATCTACTGCAGGGAAAGATACCAGCAGCAGCAGATTGAACAGGTCTGACCGCAGTAAAAATTTAATAATTAAAGGGTCATTCCATTGATTTTAAACAAGAAAATTGGATGAGTGACAAACAATTCATATGTAAGGAAGCTTTGTTGCGCTTGCTTGTTTACATGAAATGTAACAGAAATAGAGAGAGAGCAGGTCAAACCCTCCACACAGCTGACCAATCACAGCATGACTGAATGATAAAAGGAATATTTAATATCCTCTGTAGTATAAACTTATCAAATATGATTTAAAGTCGGGTCAGTGTGTGAAAACACTGACAGACAATGTCAGTTCTTTGGTGGGTGACAGTTTTCCACACTTCAGCTACCATCTGTACTCAAAGAGTAATGTCATTCAATACCCAGCTCTAGTTGTTACAGTCACCAAGATCATTTATTTATTCATTGTTCATTTATTTTGAAAGTATCACTGAGAAGATAAGACACCTACCTCATTGATTAGTGGATCTCTTCATATGTACAAACAACTTCTTCAGAAACCTCATGAAAAAATCCATTTTATTTACTGAGAGTCATTCTCAGCAGTAATGCCCAGCTGATAACCCTCTGCCTCATTATTAACTTCATAACACCTCAACTCTGAAAGCTTATTCGACTGTGTCATTTTCAAAATACTAACACATGAGCTGGAGGGGAAAGTCCAACAGCAGGAGTAACACACATAATCAAGCAGAAGACAGAAGTGCTGACAGAGCGAGGGGTGGCCAGAAATAATCCACTTCCTCTTTTCTTCAGACCAGGTTTCATTCACTCTGTACATTAACGATAAACGAGTTGTGGTTATTCCCTTGCATGGTGATTTTTGAGTTGGACCAGCGTGGAACTTTTTATGTCAATATTCAGAGATTTTTGTTTTATTTTGTAACAACATTCATTACCTTTCAATTCAGCACAATAAATGCTACAGCCCTCTACTAATCAGGATTCTTCTATCAACACTTGGTCATCTTTCAGTTCACTGTTTCGATTTTACAGACCACATTTTGACTGTGTTGGTTTGGTACTGCACTCCTAAATTCATACAGGTTCTAATTTAAGAAAGTTTAGTTTAAAGAGAAAAGAAAAAGCGCTTTATTTTTACCCCTGATCAAACTTCTACATTCAAAGAATATCTCCAAACCTTGCTGCTGCTGCGGGCCGGAGGAGAAACAGTCTCACTGTCAGACAGTTCATCATAACTGTCAAACTCACTGGAGCTCCAGCCATTGGAGCCACGGTGATCGGGTCTCTGGATGTCCTCATAGATGTCATCTACTTTGATACATAGAAGCACATAGAAGCCAACACATGAACAAAACACGCAGTGTAGTTTCATATAATAACGGACTTCATAGTTGTGTCTCTTAGGCCTCCATTGTTTTAGTTAGTGTATTAAACTGTGTCATCCACGGTGTTGCATAATGTTCAAAAATCAGTAAACGTCTAGATTGTTGGTAGACTTACCTTCCGCTGGGTGCTGTAAGTTTTCAGCAGGCACGTCATCATAGATGACCTCTGGGTCTCCGACCTCACTGTCTGGGCTGCAGGTCATTGTGCTCTGGTTGGCTGGTCTGTCTACACCAGCTGTGTGATGTTCAGTCTGTGGACTGACTGAAGACGACGCCTCATTCTCAGCAGAGTCTTGTTCTAGATTGTACCCATTTACTGCACTGCTGGACTCCAAACCACTTTCTGGCATGAAAGAGGACTTTCCTATAAAACAATGACACCACTGTTTTAAGTAGCACATTGTTAAAGGACCAAACCATGAATGTCTGTGTTTGTAAAAACACCAGTCTCTATATTGTTCATTGTGAAAAAACCTCTTGATTCTATGTGCCATTCATCAGCAATCATAAATATATACATTTTCAAAGATTAGGCTGTGACACTAACAGTAAAGTTTACACTGCTCCAACATCCGTCTAATCACCTTGTTTCTATTATGACTAACTGTATCCATTCATCACTGTACCAATGTTAGGCCAAAGCTGACAAGAAGAAGAAGAAGAAAAAAACATTCTTTCACCTGCTTTGTGCGATGTTGATATGAAAAGTGATGAGTTATTTTCTCTGTTCATCTTTTCTCTCCACATCCTCATAAAAGCATAAGCTGTAAGTTTGTTCTGTATATTAAATGTTAATTCATTTTTAGTTGTACTGTTTTTAGGCTATGTCTCATTATCATTAACAAAATTAAAATGACAGGCAGTAGTACAGGTAACAGTAATTCAGTCAAGTTCAGGCCTTGTTGTTTTTAGCAAAGCATCCAGTTCTCTCAAAGGAAGCCCACCTGCCAGGTATGAGATCTCTGTAAAGACTATTCTCTAATAAAGTGTTCACAGCCTTCACATGAGATCATGACAAAGGACGCCTCTAAAGAACAGGTTTATTACACACATTACTGTGACCTGTCAAGACTAGCAACAACTAGCAAACACAATTAACAATAACTTGTGACTCAAACACAGTTTCACGTTCAACACGCCCACCAGTGCTACAGGTGAACTACGGTTCAGACGGTGCAAATTCATATTGGTGGGTTGGTGGTGTGAAAACACATACACAGACAGAAGAGCTCACAGATCACACACTGTACATCACAGAGGTATGGAGCAGAAGACAGCTAGCTGCTGCTAATGCTAACTGCTGGCCGTGAAATCGATGCATTTCACTGCAAGCAGGAAGTTTGAAGAATAACTACTCTCTCTCTATTCAAACAGGAAATGTTCAGAAGAAAAGATGTCACTGAAACACAACATCTTACATTTGCTAAAAAGCTAGCTGCTATCAAAGCTGACACTACAGACTGGTTGTGTACCTTTGTGTAATCGCAGTGTGAGCTCTGAAACCACACTGAGCCACTCCTTGGCTCGATGTGATGCCTGGACTGTCCAAATGAAAGCACACAAACATCCTCACTTTGGTGTGCATGACCAGCTGCTTTGCAGAACTGGATATGGATCCATGTTCCTTTTATTCTTACCTTCACAAACACTGTTCGCTTTCCAGAAACTTTCAGACTCTCCCGTCACTCCCAGATCAGAGGAGGTGGAACGCCTGAAACAAGATTTTATTCTAAAAGGTCAAACAACTTTTCAGATTTATCACTATAAAATGTCAACAGTGGCAGTCAGCTGATCTTTACTGCCCTTAAAGCAGCTATTTGTAAGTTTTTCTATTGCTATATAGCCAGCGTTAGCATTAACAGCTAGTTACTTAGCAGTCTTGGCCAGAGCTACAGTCATTCTTATGTTTGCAATACAAGAGGTTATAATAAAACCCCTGAGCAGTGCTATTTCTTCAGGGCAGACTGGACACTGCAGTGACTCGGTATTGGAAAGTGACGAAAAGGGCCAACCGGGAAAAGAAGTGAAAGAAATAGAAGCAAAACAACAGGGTTGCTTTCCACCTCTGGTGACAGCTCTTGCTATGTAGCAATAGCAAAACTTACGAATAGCTCCTTTAAAACAATTAACACAACATTTAATCAGTCTGTGAGGTGGGTTCTCTAGAACTTCTAAACAGATTAAAAAAACTCAACCATGTGTGGAACTCGATCATGTGATAACAGGTGGTCGTACACAGGTGGCAGATCCCTGGTCTCCAATGAGACACAGTGTCCATACGATGATGAAGACCATGAACAATGCAGATGAAGGTTTAAAGCTCTCGAATAAAACTAATAATTAAACCTTGAGTCAACTTGTTTTTCTGTTTGTTTGTCAAGAATCAACTTTCATATTCAACTTCAGTGTCAGGTTAAATAATGAAACAGGCCAGTGGAAATCTTACTTATCATGTGGGATCAGTCAGAGACTGGTGACAGTAAGAAAATGTAGATGGAAACTTTAGCAAACCACACCTACATACAGCTGTCAGTGCAGGGGTTTTTTCCAGTTCTTTTTATATAGGACAAATATGAAAGTCTTGTCTTTGCATGTCCAATGATGTTACACACGCACTGATTTGAAATTAAACTTTCCTACTAATAAATATTTTTTATTGTGCCTTACAGTCTATAATTTGTTCCATCATAACTTACCCCTCTGGAGACTCTCTGACTTCCATATCTGTCAAAAAAACAGATAAGAACATTACATTACAATCTACAAGCATATAAACCCTCATTGTACCATATCACCAACATTCACCTGAGCAGAACTGGGGGGTCAGGGAGGGGTCATGGCCCTCCTGCCCTCCACTGGCGGCTCCACTCACGCCTCGCCCTGCCATCTCTTCAGCTGTTTTTGTCTTGGCATAAAGCTCTGACTGTGTTGTGTTTGTGGTCCATTCACTGTTAATGAGAGAGCCAGAGCTCGTCTCTGGAGAGCCGTCATCACTGTCGTCAAACTCAAACTTCTCCCCCTGCTCATCTTCATCCTCATCTTCCTCTACATGCGACACCCCATTAGATACAGACACTGAGGAAAGAAAACAGTGACTCAGTTTCCTTCCTGCTACAGTGTAGTTACAGGCAACAAGCACAGATTTTCACCGCAAACCCGGACAACATGTAATTTTGATTTTTGATTTGCTGTGAGCATTTTTAAACAATAATTCGTTTTCAGGTTGTAGCTGTACAGTGTTAGCCTCCTAATGTAACAAGAATTATCGTTAATGTTTCATTTATACTGTAAACTGACTGGTGTTTGTACTTTGCCTCAGTGAATTACCTCAGCAGGTGAGGGTATGTACACTAGGTGTGTAAGTTATTATTGGTTTATGGATCAAGAACTCTTCCTTGAACTATAAAGTCCGTCAGCAGGCAGACTAACCTAAGGTACGTGGCCAGACCACTCTCTGACCTCACGTCTCATTTACTGTGAGATGATGGTGGACAGCTTGTTGAGCAGTGAGCAGCATGGGAAACAGGATTAGTTGCTGTTGTGCCGCAGCCGAGGAGATTATACTCTAAACATATGGCTTTTAAGCACTAACCCTCAACCTGTCACTCCTCATTGGCACCACAACTTACACATAAACACCCACCTGCCTCAGAGCCACAGACCCCCAAGGGGCGCAAATACAGGCTGCCCTGAATATCTGATGAAGCTACTGCAGGTACTGCAGAAAAAGAGTCATTATATTTACACTTTCATAAAATAAAGTTAAATATAGAGCTTATAAGAAGCTGAAATTTCACATCGGTCAAAGAAAAGGCAGTAAAAACTGTTACGTGATCAAGACAGCCCCTCTGTTCAAATTTAGCTCTCAACATTATTTCAGTAGATACTGTGTTTACACTGCAGTGGGAGCGTGGGAGAACAGGGGTCAACAGGTGCACAGGAGCTTGTTTTTACCTTCAGGCCCTAAAGCAGTTTAATTAGGCTGAAAACAACAAATGTACTTGTAGATGTTCTGGTCAGTGATAAAACACAGTGTTTACCTTGTTGATAACCTCAGTATCGTGCTCACACTTCCTGCACTGCAGTGTATCTACAGCTCTGAGAGGCATCCAGAGGTCACTGTGCCAACGCTGACAGGTAGATCTGTGAACCATATGGTCTGCAGAGGTTTGCTCATTCTTACACAGCATGTGGTAACTGGGACAGTCGGCCCAGTTACCACATGCTACCACAAGCAGCAAGGGATTAATAAGTCAGGTTCACCTGCAGGTGATCACCTGAGCCGGGCTGCACCTGTTGACTTCAGTTTTGTAAAAAATTTGTTTTCTTTATTGCTGGATGTCACATCGTACAAGTTTTACGACCTTCATTTATTGAAACATCAGCAGTTCAAGTCCAGTAAAGAACCTTAAATGGTACAAAGGTAAAAAAAAATAAAAAATAAAAAAAGTGTGATAGAAAACAGTTTTTTTTTTCGGTGATGAAGAAACTCATTAACTTAATGCAAACATTCCCTTCAGTATGACTAAACCTCTGTCTGTACAAACTGAGTTACTACAGCCTTTGATGCATCATTAGGACGGCGCTGTACTGCAGGAAGTAGGACTGCGTGCTGTCAGTTGACAAACTGGCTGTAAATATGTCAAACTGTAAACATGGATAATTGTCTAGTTTTGCATTTGTTGTTATTGTTCTTAGTGGAAGTAGAGGTGCAGGCTCAATGTCAGATCTACTGGTAGTTCATCAAATGGACCAAATCTACATCCGTCAAGTCTAAGTACAGAATCTTACAGGCTAAAAGTCTAATCAAGGCCATCACATATGCTAGGACCTGGACTGAAGCCATGTGAAGAAGGTTTCAAACAAACAACTCCAGAAGATACTGAACATTACTGTGACAGAGGAATAACTCACCCATGGGGTGACAGAGCAGTGGATGTGGAGAGGTCATGCTGGGTGATTCTCAGTGGTCACATTGGCTCCTATGAACAAATACAAATCACCTCATTAAAGACAGTTTCATTATTCAGGATGACGATTAACTCTTGATACTGAAAACACAACTGTAACTGATTAAACACAACATCACAAACACAATGTGTCCAGCGGTGGTCTCAAGTCAAACTTGCTCTCATAGAGTTTGAATATCATTGAAGGCCATCAAGATATGGACCCAAAATATCAAGCGAGCCTGATCTAGTCACTGTATGTTAGAGGGACTAACCAGTCAACAATCCACAGGCTCTGTACTTTAAATACATTGAGCTGACGTCCTCAGATCAAACAGCACAACACACATTCTCTGACACTTGACGTCATCCCAAACCACCTGACATGAACCGATTCTCCACACCACAGTGCATTGTTGGGGAGTACAACTGCTGCATCTGTGAGAAAAGATTTCAGTGTCTGCAGAGGGAGCTGAGTGACGGCTGATAAACAACCTCAACTGATGTCACTCGAGACAGAGTTGTCAGGTCTGAAGACGACAAGTTAGAAAAGCAAAAACCTCTTCAGCCCCCCTCATCAAAGCGCTCAGTCCACATCGAAATGCACACAACCTGCATTCAGAGATTGAGCCTTAAAACAAGCCGTCAGGACTTCTGGAACTTTGTGATGCCTGAGAGAGGAGATGTAAAACTACAAATATATATTCTTATGGATCAACACTTAAAATTAAATACAGGAAAATGGCAAAATATGGAGCTTTAAACTGTGAGTTCTACAGTGTTATAGGAGTGTAATGTTAAATCAGTGGAGTAAATCAAAACAAACACTTTTTCTATTTTCTATTTCAGTGCAAATACCCAAGTCTGAAAATGAGCATCCACAGAAAAATCAGGAAATGATCCAAACCGTAGAACTAAAAACCATCGTTCAAATGACACGCCTAACATCATGCACACCGAATAAACACACAAACAAATGTGAACCAGCACTAATATGATAAAACACAAAAAATGTGATAGATTCTCCTCCAGGATTGTAAAGCATCTCTTAACACTGGAAAATTCATATTACTCACACACATACATATGATGACACACAGGTAGAATGAAAAGCAGAGGTTTGGGAGACCGGTGTTTATCCATGTGGACGACTTGTTATAGTTGTATTTTGCTGCGTTTTGCCAGAGGCAACATGAGTGTGTTACATTCCTTTACAGCAAATCCAGACCTGCCCTTACCCAGACTCTGTTACTCAACCAGATGACAAGACGCTTAAACACCAGACCAGGCCTTTAATCATCCTCAGAGGTAACTGGACATAAAATTATCTTCTATTCCGACATGAAAATGTGTAATAACGAAGCCCAGGACCTGTTCTCACCACTGACCTCTCAGTTCTACATGTCATGTCATTAGTATTTCTGAGAGAAAATATTCAGATAAAGGTCTGAGGGGGCGATCTCTTGTTCAAAGTGGAATTAAAACAAAAACAGATAAATAATTCAGCAGCTATATGGAAAAAGGCCTCCATTCTGAAGAATGGACCCTGGCAGCTGAATGGACAATAGCAGGGAGAGGGACCCTCAGTCAGCTGTGAGGAGGAAACAGCCTCTGGATTGTCCTGACTCTACTCAGTGATCTACTGACTCCCACTGCGATGACAGCATTCAGTCAGAGCCCAAAGCAAAACATGCAAACAAGATGAAGGCACATTCTTGCATAATGTTTCACTGAAGCTGATGAATTCTATGGGTCAGTTAGTCGGTCAGTCAGTCGGTCAGTCAGTCAGTCAGTCAGTCAGTCAGGCCAGGATGGATACTCATGGGACCTTTTGATCTTCTGTGAGGTGCCACCATCAGTTAAAATATTTCCCTTTGTCAAACACTTTGGTCCAGGAGAGGCTGTTGGCTGAATATCACTAAATCTGCATTGGTTCCAAGATGATGAATCCTCTACCACACAGTGTGTTAGTAAGATGCTCCATCTCGAGATGTTCTACCTTGCTATTAGATGGATTACCATGAAATTCAAATTCATGCTCCCCTCACGATCTACAATAACTGTGGTGATTGTCTAACTTTTGACCTGGTGCCATCACAAAGTCAAAGTTTTATTTGTCCAAAATGTTGGTTTATATGGGACAAAATACCTGCTGTTCTTTGTGCTTAATGCTAAAATACTTGGTGGCGACCACGGAGAGCATACCCACTAAACATCAACATGTTACTATTGTCATTGTGAGTTGTGAATATGCTAACATTGGCATTTAGCTCTGAGGCTAAATACAGCCTCAAAGAGCTGGTAGCACAACTATAGACTCTTGTAGTTATATGTATGACATCAGATCTCATGATCTAATACCAGATATCATGAGACTCTAGACAATATACTGAAAGTTTTTTTTCACTTTTGCACCAAACTTTGGACACAATTCACAACTTTAACCAGACTAATCTCATAAAACCCTCTATAAATATATATTGTGGATTATTGACTGCAGTTTTAAGATTTAGGAGTTAAAGTATCATGTGTCTGTAGTGATTGAAAAATGGTTAAACAGTAAACAAGAGTAGCCCTAAAAACTTAAGTGAAGTCTGACTGTTATCACAGCAACAGACCAGGCTGTTCTGATACTGTGGACCAGAGACCAACTCACCCTGACTATGGCCACACCTAAACATTAACCTGCTCTTCTGAGAGGTCACATGCATTCATAAACTTATATTGGTCCGTTCCAGCAGGTCATGCAGACTGTCATTCTGCTGTCATCAATGCCTTCTCATTCTCAGCTGCAACTATCTGGGGTGGACAGGGACCACAGCTGCTATGCATAATCATCTTATTTAGTACAGATTGTTTTCCTATAGTATTACAGAAAACTATTGTAGTTGTATAAAGTATATGGTGTTGTAATGTTTTCCCTTACATTAAGAACTGTTGTTCATTTTCTTTTGTCAACACTTTACTTAATGATCATGTCAATAAAGCACATTTTAATTAAGAATAAGCTGAATACGGGCTACAGTCTGACAATGAACAGTCTGACGGTGAACAGTCTGAAAGTGAACAGTCTCACAGTAAAACAATGTGTCTGATAGTGAACAGTCTGACAATGAACAATGTGTCTGATAGTGAACAGTCTGACAATGAACAATGTGTCTGATAGTGAACAGTCTGACAATGAACAATGTGTCTGATAGTGAACAGTCTGGCAGAACAATGTGTCTGATAGTGAACAGTCTGACTGTGAACAATGTGTCTGATAGTGAACAGTCTGACTGTGAACAGTGTCTCATAGTGAACAGTCTGTCTGATACTAAACAGTCTGACAGTGAACAGTCTGACAGAGAACAATGTGTCTGAAAGTGATCAGTCTGTTTGATAATAAACAGTCTGACAGTGAACAGTGTGCGGGGGGTTCAGTTTGAAGTCGGTGGACAGGCTGTGAACTCACTCCTTCATGTTCTTTCCCGACTAATAATAATTCCCAGAGTTCATTGTGTTACTTACCTGCCGTCTGGGGGTCATCACCACGCTTATTCAAAACCTTTGAAAACAATTCAATCGCTGTGTCTCCATCTGCAAATGTCCCGACCCAGTGTTCAGAAGAAGATCAACACGTTATCTCCACGTCCCTGTTTCAGACATACCTCCTCTCCAGGTCCAGTCCACCTTCTGTCCCGCTCCTACTCCAAAAACATGTCTTTGGTTAAACACAGTTTCCCCAAGAAACTCTTCTTTCCAGGGTTTTCCTGTTGTGTTTCCCTCCTTCCTCCTCCTCTTCCTCTCTGGGTCGCGCTCTCCCTCACACAGCTCGGCTCGGTTGTGATTTGGGGCGGAGATTCAGTTTAACTTACTCTCAGCAGATTGTGTCGGTGTGCAGACTGAGCAGATCGTCCTTTAATAGGACACATAGGACTTTATGTAAATATATATATGATACACTCTGATACTGTCCTGCCGTCTGTGGGTGACCCGTGTTCTTTCTCTACATTCACCAGCAAACACTGTAGAATAATAGCAATAAGCACCAGTCTGTCATTGGCTGTCATCTTCCGCTGGGAAAACGTTACGTTATTACGTAAACTCGGATGAACAGTTCGCGGACCGTCTGGTTTGTTGTGGATGTAAACAGGAGAATGTAAAAAGTTTACATACATGAATTGAGCTGCTCCTTGATTTGTGCCGAATTGTGTTTTTTGGTTGCTCGTTTAAAACAAATATCCCTGGTAGTTCGTTGTAATTTTGGGCTTTATCCAAAACTAAATGAATCTTAAATGCTAGGCTATGTAAAAAAAAAAAAAAAAAAAAAAAGGATGGTGGGATTTCACTACCAAAAAAGGGATGTCAGATGACAGTGTTGAGTCCTTTTTTATCCCGTTCCCCAAGAGATGCTGGTAACGGAAGTAGTCCAGGCTGACACAGTGGTGGAGCTGCTTTGTTTTTCAAGTACTTTATAATGTTGAGGTAGACTTTTCAGACAATAGACATTTCAAAATACGTTTTGGTCAACTACATTTATTGCTACTTGTCAGCAATACTGGGAGTGATGATGTCACCAGACTATGTATTACTAGTAGTCTACTTCATGCTGATAATGATTATTTGCTGTAGACTGTCCTGCTCTATAGGTAAAAGAAAACGAAGGGATCCTCCAGGAAGAGCTGGAAAGCATTGTCTCCATGAATGTCACAAACTCTTCATAATACTACAGAAGGAGTGCTGGACCGGTTTATATCTCTTCGAACTCGATGTTTGCATATTTAAATAAATGTTAAATGCATAAAAGAGGGCATTAGAAATAGAAATCTATAATGACAATAAAATTCAGTAAAATGAATATGAAAACAGCCACCAGAGGGCGCTTGCTGATAAAAAAACAAACATTTCATTTGTTGCTGCTCAGCACAAAAGCCATTAGTGGGAGGTGAAGATATCACAACACTGTTACCTCACTGATGCAAGACAAATTACCCCTGTCGAAATTAAAGCTCGACTGAACCCGTTTGATAGCTCTGTAGTTTTATTAACTGCTGCATGTATCATGGAAAAGGGTGAAAAGGATCTCATGTTCACACTGTATTTTTGTTGTAGAGTTGTAGAGTAGAAAACAGCAGAAGCAGTGTTAGTGTTAAGAACAGCTACATCACCTGTGTAGTTTTTCTGAAGTAATTCTGTTTGGCCACCCAGATTCTATCACCTCTCTCTGTGCAAATCTTGGTGACCTCTCTAATCATAATAAGCTGCTTTTATTTATATTATTTTATCCCTGGTTATTGTTTTTACATATTTTATTGCCTCTCTTTGGTTATCGTCAGATCCTTTTCAAAATGTTTGATATATGATATGTTTTTATAAACGCTTTACTGCTCTTATAACTATGCTCAGGCTCTTTGGCCTTGTCTTTTATCTGGTTTTATTTTTCACTGATTAAGTTATTATTATTATATAATATTTCCGTCCGACAATGTTTTATAGTGCAGTGTATCATTACAAATGGCAGGAGCGTTTCAGAGGTTTAGTTTTGTCGAGTACATCTGTATCAGGTTTGGTCTCATTCCAGAGAGAGTGAATTTCCCAGCTGCACAGTTAGAGATGCATGTTTGGGTCATTTATCTACTTTGATTTGGCTCTAAAGCTCATTCCAAGTTTTCCACATTAGTCTGGACAGGAAATGTCACTCTCGTTGATAAGGCGCGCAGCCAGCAATCAGGTCAGTCTGGTCCACAGTGGAAACAAAAACCTGCAGCTGTCCTTATCGCCGGGATCAGACTGGCTTCAGAAGCCGCTCTCAGCACCCTGTGCCGTCCTGCTAGTTTCCACAGACGTTATAAAACATGGCGTGAAAAGTGGACTCAGGTCAGTTTAGGTTGGTTTAGCTCAGCAGCTGTCAGGTTGGCTGCTGTCATCAGGTGAAATGCTTCACTGGTATATTACCAGAGTTTAATTGATGTCCAAGAGCTCCATAATCTGACTGGACAGGACAGTGTGACAGTTACTTTATCATAACCCACAGTGACGTCTCCTTTTTGCTTCATGTCAAATGCATGTAGACAACAGCAATTAATGGATGAATCAGACATATTTCCTGCATGACTCACCTCCTGTCTCAACAGTCTATATTTATTTGACAGCAAGTTGGAAGCAACAGATGAAATTAGTTACCCTCTGTCCATAACCTATACCTGGTTATCCTGCTCAGGGTTGCAGGGACATCCCAGCATGCTTTGAATGGGAGATGCAATTTAAAGGATGAAATTAGTTCATATTTGAAAAATAAAAGATGAACAGAAAGGTTATCACAGCTTCACATTGTAAATAATGAAGAATATGTATTTTGCATTGAGGCTTCATTAGAAGCCTTATAACATTATTTTCAGTACTTTTATGTTACTTTATTTTTTATTCATTTTACTTGATTTTATTTAGTGACATTAATAAACGAGTTACATGGTTGGCCCACCACTTTAATTTAGACTGAAATATCTCAGCAACTCATGACATTTTTTATTCATTTGTATTCATCATTTGTATTCTTCCAGCAGGACAATGCTCCATGTCACAAAACAAAAGTTTTTGTTACAACATGACAACACATCAACATGAGAGTGATCAGTGAGTGTAGATGCAACGTCTGGGCTGCGGTCGAAAAGTATTTTTTGCTTAGGAAGTTTCCAAACTGAGTGAAATGCCCCAGAAGTATCTATATGATGGTTTTTACGACAACATGATGCTGTCATCGCTAAAAGAAGAAAAATCAAACATAGTGCAGCTGGTGGGGGCTCTGGAATGATCTTCAACTGAATACTGAATAAATAACTCAGCTTCTTATCTTATCAACATATCACATCAGATACAGATGGCTGCAGGTCATGTCACAGTGATTTTACTGAATGAAATCAGGCAACAACAACAGGAACAGTTATAATAGCAGGTATGTCTGATCACAGACTGATTTGGATTTAGAAAAAGGCACAGGTTTTCTCATGTCATGATTTCGGACTGCTGGTGTACAGATATGAAGAGAGGACTCCTTCTCAGACAACTGTGAATATCTGCTGTAGCTAATGGAGCAGGACTGAAAAAAAACAAAAACGACTGAATTCTTCATATGAAAAAAGGCTTTATTTATCTCTGTTAACAACCCACCTGCAGTTATGTAGTTAACTCATTTCCTTAGGGTGTTAATGTTACAGAAAAACACACAAGAGATACACACAGCTGAACTGTCACTTATGCAAAGTCATACATATCCAGTCTCATCGGTTGCATCTTCAGTTGGATATGAAACTATAATCCAACATGTATCCCAGGAAGCTGTCAGACTAGCCTGATGGGAAAACAACACAAACACAAACAAGAAGAGCATTTGTTATAAATTGCTGGTCATCATGAACACTGGAGGATGTTTATTTATTTCATATTAGTCTCTACTGTTCTTGATATCCCACAACAACTAGCACGGACTCCTGGCCCTCATGCTTCAGGATCCTTTAACTAAACCCTGATTTGATTTCCCTCCTCCATCCTCAGCTGCAGTCTTACCTCTTCCATTGTTGCATCCCAGACCGCTGGCGTTTCCTATTCGATCCATTCTGGCTCCAAAGCAGCTGGAGGCTCGTTTCCTGGTGGCCATCAGCAGGTCCTGCAGACGGCTCCTCTGACTCGTGGCCCTGTTGTGGCCCTCCGCCGGCGCTTGAGATCTGTCTGATATCAGAGGTTCTTGGTCCCCCTCCTGGTTAATGCTCCATCCTCGGCTGGTCTGGCTGCGCTCAGGCTCCTGGTTTGTCCCTTCATAATCCGCTTCAGAGTCCTCCTCCTGGGCAGCCGCAGCCAGAGTCTCCTCAAAGCGCTCCAGTAGAGACTGCAGTGGAGAGGTGGAGATGGGTTTATCCTCACAACCAAACATTCTGCTCATATGTTTTAGACACAGGAAACACAGGCTGATGGAAAGCATGAGCCCTCTAGTGAATCTGTCACTACATGTATCCCAGAACCTCGTCTTAGGCTTGTGGGAAATGGTGTTGACTAAGGTGAATGTTACTTTTAAAGGTCGTTTTCTGACGTGGTTCTTTAGTTCAAGTTTATGTTCTGTCAAAAATAAAGAGGCAAAAACATAATGAATTGATCATCAAATCCCTGACTACACTTACATGACACATTTGAAGGCTTTCTTGCACCCAGGCCTGTGACCATAAAGCATTTTATCACACCACTAAGAGTCACACTAAAAGTTTCTAACTAAAAGTATTTTCCTCTTCACAAACTCTTACTGAAGAAAGGAGAGAACTACGAATGGCTGACGTCACGTCTCATGGATGAACTTTCTTGCAGAAATCACACTGATTGGTTGAAACACATGAACAACATCCTAAAGTAATACATTAATATATATATATATATATATATATATATATATATATATAGGCCTAATTATGACACACAACTTAAATAATAACGGATTAGGTGCTGTTTTCAAAATGCATCTGAATGATGACATTTGTGTAGAGTTTCATTTCATTTCATTGTTTTGTGAATAGATCAGTTAATGGACACTAGGAGATCCTCAAGTTGTATTTTCCATGTTGCCACATTACAGTGCTGCCAAACACTCTCCGCACTGATTGGGTTGTTTTGGGTCCCTTCCACTACCTTCTCACAGACTTAGGGTCAGCTTTTAGCAAAAAGTGTCCTACTCCAAAAAAAAAAAATGAGTCCTATAGTTTGGACTGACACTCATAATTTTTGGAGGAGTTTCTGCTACAAGTTAGGAGCCACTTTTCAGCCCTCAGATGTTTTGTGAAAATGGGCCCTGATCTGTGGTGAGAGAGAAATTTCCTTGAATACAAAAAACAAACAGATATGTCAGATTTCCAGTGAGTTTCCAACTTTGTTTGAGCTTTGATTGGAGCTCAGTTAATTACATCATCTCTCTGCATCTTTTTCTGCAATGGACACACGGACCACAGGATCAGCTCCACCAGCTGCGGATCTCCGTACCCAATTAACTGTAGAGGCACAAATAAAACCAAAACTATCTGGAGAACTGGAAACGAAGTTGAATAAGAACATGTGTTTTTTTTTCTAACAAGATGTAAAATTGAGGCGTTTGTAACTGATGGACTGATGTCTCACCTTTGACCTCAGAACACAGTGATAACTCACTCCACAACTTTAATTGGAAATCACCTTTCAAAGTGCAGTGATCAAACAAACAGATGTGAGGAGTGAAAGGGTCACATGGTTTCTTACCTTGAGCTGAGCAAGGTCACTGGTAGAAGAGGCCCGTCCCAGTATGTGGCTGCTGACCAGTGTGTGCTGACACAGTAGGGCCAGTAGGCCCCACAGGACCGCAGTCCTCATGATATCCTGCTGCTGCTACCTCTGATACTACAGCCTGCACTGCAAGATTTTATATATATGCCAACGTACACACACACACACAGACACACCATGCCACAGACAGTCAGTGTCAGTGGCTCATCATTTTGTAGACCACCTCAAGTGCATTCTGACACCTCTGGATGATAAGGTAGCTGGTCAGATGTCAGATTAAGTGGTGCTTGGTGGTAGGTGATGTGTGTGTGTGTGACTGTGTTCAGTGGCATGACCTCAGGAGCCATCTTGGAGCTCTGAGCTCAGACGTGGTGTTTATTGACAGGAATGCAGATCCACCATGCAAATACTTCACACTGTCTACACTCCTGAAAAATACCATAGTAGGTTAAAACTGCTCCTGGGTTACAAGGTGACCACATGATTTAGATTAACAGAGGAAGGAAACAATGACAGGTGTAATATTTATGATGTTAGCTGATTATATTTCTTGTGTTTGGTTTTGAGTCATGTTTCAGTTTGTTGTTTGTCTGAGGTTAAGGAGAATTTAGCTGTTAGCTCCAAAGATTATTGGGCTGTTTTCAGTCAACCCAGTAAAAAAGAACAATAATAGACCAAATATTAAAGCAATACTTTGACATTTTGAAAATATGTTCATTTGCCTTCTTACTGAGAGTGAGGAGATAAGATTGATAACACTGTCATGAAGCTAGAACCAGGAAGCTTTAGCTTTAGCTTAACTTAGCATAAAGACTCAATTATACCAGCTTGTTTCCTTGCAAGTGCTAAATCATAGACTGTAAATAAAGATATAGCCTCTATGACATCACCCAACGGTTTATGAGGAGTGGGCTGCTCCGCCATCTCCATCTTGGCAGAACCTGACTCTGCCTAACTTCCTGCCAATCCAAAAATGGACAAAGAGGTGGGGCGGTGTGGAGCAGAGTTGTGGCAAGCATACGCTCACTAGTGGCCTGAACCAGACAGGACAGAAAACCATGTACTATTATTATTAGCAAAATGCCACATGTAATCAAACTAAAAATATCAGTTAATTTATACATACAAATGACCACTTGAGGCTGGCTCCAAAAACGAGTCAATCACCATAGACTCCCAATGTCCAACTTTACAGCAGAAATGTTTTCAACCTGGTGCATGTAACAGTTTTGGTATCTATAGCTATTTTCCCCTTTATGACAACTGTATGAGTTTATTTTTACATAACTCACCTGTTTAAATTTTATTAAGGTGTAAAGTTATGCATAATTAAGGGAATGGTTACTTTGAATGACAGGTAGGTGATTGTACGCTTGTCACAAACTGGCATGGCCCGAAGTCTTGGTTCCACACACGCACCACCTCTTTGCCTATGTTTAGATTAGCCAAGAATCAGACCCTGCCAAGATGGCGACGGCGGAGCAGCCCACTCTGAGCTTCAAAACCACTCTTGATAAACCTGTGTGATGTCATGGATGCAAAATCCAACTTTATTTACATTCTATAAGTGACACAAAGAGACACGAACAGCTCAGAGAGCAAGACATTTGTTTAACCTTTATTTAACGTAGTTTCACTTAGAGGGTCATTTGTTTCCCATTAGAAGAAATCAGAGCCATTAACTAAAGTCAAACCGCATCAAGTCACATCTGGTTGCTCCTTCACCGATCCCTTGTGGCCACGATGTTGTCCAGAATCCAGTGGAGGTTGTAGGTAGTGATACTAAGTCGACTTCCATATGTCACTAACATCAGGCTACTGAAGCTGCCAGGACACTACATCTTTATGTCCCACTGTTACACACTTATCAGGCTGTGTTCTTAGGAAGGAACAAGACAGAAACGATTCGGGAATGACCTGACAGATGATAAGTTGTTAATGAGTAGTTCCCTAATGACTAAGACACCAGGACTATAATGATAGTTTAAAGTTAGGGAATGCAATGTGTGTGTGTGTATGTGTGTGGTGATGCTTAAACATGGGCTCAATGATGTGCAGTTGTAAACATTTATTAAAACAGAACAATTTTACATCCATTTTAAATAAATATACTTGTCAGCCACAAACAATATTCAATAAATATTAGTAAATAAATAAAAATATATTTTGGTAGAGACGTTGCAGAGTTTAGATGGTAAGACTTCATCTTTACTTTGGATCTGCAAGAGAAAATAACAACAGCTCTGTTATTGATATTCATATTTTCTCATTCACTTAAAATAATGGTACAAATGTGTGTGTTATCTATATATAGTACATTAAGAATCAAGACATTTAAAGACAGCATTAAGGGAAAACACATGGAGCTATGTTGGTGGTCTCTGTGGATTTTCTATATTACTAAAAACATTTTTCTCACTATTAATCTTTTTTCTTGGTGACCTCACAAAAGTTGCATCAGTTCAACCTACAGATTGAAGTGGAGTTACTGTAACTTACTGTATCTGCCCACAGTGTTGCAGCCCAGAGAGCTCATGGAGCCTATCCTGTCCATCCGCCGACCAAAGCAGCCGGATGACCTCTTGGACGAGTCGTTGCGGACGCTCTTCAGGTTCTTGGCTGAGAGAAATTCCCTGATTGACGCCTCATCCAGTTCAGTTTGTGGCTGCTCCTCTACATTCAGACTATCCAGACTGTCCTGCTCTGCAGGGACTCTCTGGTCCATCTCAGTCTGCTCTGACACTGACTCCTCCAGTCTGTGAAGCAGCACCTGCAACATCCACATACACATTAGCTGGGTCACTCTCATAAGAGTGTAGGTCCAATACAGTCAGGTAGTTCATTTTGCTGACATTGCAGCTGCAGCATTAATTGATTATCAACTTCTCATTACACATATTATTTTCTTAGAACACTAATTTAACTTCAGTAAGCAGATATCAGATCACATAAAATCACACATAGGAAGTTGCTGTTGAGTGACAATCGGCATCTTCATAGTGTCGTTCCTCTGTCTGACATATAGCGGAGCCCCAGAACTCCAACTTTCACATGAGACTCACCTTTAAGATGTCCATGTCAGTGTCAGTCAAGCCGGTGCTGATGGGATACGTGCTGATCAGCTGCAAGTTTAAGATGAGGAGGAAACCGCAGAGAGGAGTGGGAGACAGATGCATGTTTCTCTGTGGGTTCCTGTTGATCCTATCAGTGGGTGGATGGATGCTCTTTAGCTTTTTTGCCTTGTAGCTGTTTGGATGCTGGAGCACACAGCAGCACCCTCTGCTCTTTTATACTTTAGCCTGATACACGAAGGTATGCCAGGAATTGTACTGGCATTCCTGACACCTGATTCTGATAACAGGAGCTGTCGGAAACTGCTCCTTTTAAAGTGTTGTCTCTCAGATATGGGGCATTCGTATGACATAGCTGCTTCCATATGCTACTTAGTTTCAGAAACATACTCCAACCCCACTCCACACGGGACATTGTTGTCACTGAGCTACGGGAAGTAGTAAACTAACAGACAGTGTGACAGTGTTGCTATATTGAGGGGTGTACGTGATTGTGGTAGGGTAGCCTGCTGGTTTGAAAGGAGGAACCTAATTCAGACTGCCACTCTGCTAAAGGGTCCTCAAAAAAGACACAACTCTTGTCTCTACAGCAGGCTGTGACCTCTGACCTCTCTGTAGCAGAGAGCAAGAGAAAAGACTACGAATACCTCCGCCAAGGCCAAACAATCCTACTCATTTCAATCAGATCCAGATTATAATATGGATCCAGATTATTATTTGGATCTACACCAAACTGTATAAACTCATAGATCAACAACATCATGCGATTTATCATGATGATTTTTACATAAAGATCCAAACTGAGAACTGAGAAATTGACGAAAGTATCAAAAAATGCCCTATCTCAGCGGCCCCCAACCTTTTTTGTAACTTCGACCAGTTTCCAGAGGATAAATTTCTCACAGACCAGTAATCTGCCTGTTTTTGTAATGCCAAAGCACATGTAGCTGCTCTTCTTTACTAAATAAAGGTCTAAGACATGTGTCCTTGCCTTTCATTATCCTGTCAAGTCTCTCTAAAACTGTAGTCTGCTAAAGTTCGGTGATATTGGGATTTTCTGTGTTTTATGAGCATCACTTTTAGCCACTAATGGAGCTAGAGATACCAATATCAGTCAGACAACTACTGAATGCATGTCATGAAGTTTTGTACAAACATTCATGCTCCCCTCTGTATGAAGTGAAATCACCTTGGTAATCCCAAGGATGTTGGATTATTAGACCATGATGTCGGATGTAAAAATGGCACCTATCCAGTCCTATTAGAATATCTAGCCTGGAACATACACCAAAAACGTTTCTGGCTTCCAGGTTTATGCGGCCCACTGAATATGTGCAGTAGTGTTACTCCCATCATGCCTCTGGGCTATGAGAATGAGCGAACTGCATTCTGGGTCTGGTGCTGTGCCTTCATGCTCCGCTATGTTAGCGGACTGATGGCAACATCAACTAACAATGACGATAATATTCTGAAATCTCTCATTAATTTCTGTTGAGTGTTAATTTATTTGTGATGTTATTGGGGAAACAAGGCAATCATTCAGATTGAAGATTTTGAAGCCTAAAATCACATTGGATTCTCCACAATAAATCATAATCTTGGATATTTTTTAATGCATCCTTAATGTGACAGATAACTACAACTTGTTAGATAGGTTATTACTGGAACTTTACAAATAATTTCTTATCTTTTTATATTGAAAACATATTCATATTCATGTCCTCTTTTTTTTAAAAGTTGTACAGTGCTATAGTTATTTATAATTCGTTTATTTCTCAGACTTTTAAGACCAGTAACTACAGCTGAACTACAATCTCTTTATGTACTAAGAAGCACAAAACCGAAATATATAAATCAATTTTGTGAATTTTAGTGAATCTACTCGAAAGCTGCCACAGAATGAAGTAGAAACCTATTTCTCCTTATGCTTTAAAACAGGGAAATCATTTGATTTCCAACATTATTTGTGGTTTGACACAGCTGGAGTGAGACTGTGGCTTTATGGGAGGTGTGGAGCCTGCAACAAGCTTTACACTCTGCAGTTGTGTTCAGTGGGACAGAATATGGATCTTTTTCATAGTGACTTCTACAGGAACATAAATCCATGTTAGAGCCAAAACCTATTGGGGACGGACAAAACCAGATTTTTCATGATGTTCCAGCAGCTGAAAGTAATAATATCTCTGATCTGCCCTCATGGTGTGTGTGGTGTCGGAGCCGCTGCGGCATGGAGATCAGTCACGTTACTGTGTTTGTTTTTTTTGTTTGTTTCTTATGAAACATTTGAAACTATTCCTGTAATTAAAATATCACAATTGTCTCAAACCACAATTAAATGGTTCCTCATATAATACACTGGTTTATTTCATGTGCATTTATCATGACAGTGTTCCCTGTGAAGAAGCTACTTTCAGCTGTGCCCAAGAAACAAAAGCACAGACTCAGATATTATGCAAAATAATTATTTTACTAGAATACAATCTATTACAAGGCAAGTCTACATTATCCAACAATAAAATAATAAATAATAAATACATTTACAATAATTTATTATTTAACAGCTCACATATGAAAAAGAAATCACAGTTCTGAATGAGAACCATGGACAGAGGAGACTGAGTATCCGGCCTTTAAAGTGTCAGTCAAAGCTGTGTGAGTGTGAGACGAGCTCCGGTGCTGGTTCTGGTCTCAGTGAAGATCCATGCCTGTCAACAGAACAAAACACACATTACTACACCAGATTATCACTGTTTATTACAGTTTGATGTCTGAATCATCCACAACTGCTGCTGCTGCACAGACGCCTGAAGCAACAAGCCACTGAACCTGCAGCTGCTCAGATGCTCAGTGGTTCTGTCAGTGTGATGGAGCAGCTACAGCTCACATCATTGTCTCTGTATATATAAAAACATTTCCAATACATTTTCATTTAAGTATAACAAACTAAAATGAATCATCACAGAAAAGTATTCATGATCAATTTTGACAGATTCTTAAAAAAGCATTTGCTTCATGTGTTGATGTGCATTTATGTTCATGTTAAATCATAACAGACTATTTGTTTTTTTCTGCTGTTAGCATGTGAGCTACCTTATATTTAATCTGTGAATTTGTAAAAGATGATTTTAACTACAAATTAAACATTCAAATGAATATATGTTTTTCTAGTTATGTATTATATTAACAAATCATACAAGGC
Source organism: Seriola lalandi dorsalis (assembly GCF_002814215.2). NCBI lineage: Eukaryota > Metazoa > Chordata > Actinopteri > Carangiformes > Carangidae > Seriola > Seriola lalandi. The sequence goes on from NW_019525022.1 coordinate 74,930, forward strand.
TATGAATGTACAATAACTGATCATTTTTCTGCATTTATGTATTTTCCCATACAAAAATATAATTTTTGTACACATATGAAGTAAAAACATTAACATGTACATATATGTAAAAAATTATAGATGAAGCCTATTAGAAATTGGAACAATTTTATACATTAACATATGTTGAGCCCATATAAATGAATGTTTGTGTACATGCTTTTTTGTAGACATCTGTTACGTAGATATGTATCCATCCCAAGCTTGTCAATATATATCAATATTATATATGTAAATATAAAAGATAGACTTGTATGCTTAAAATCAATAAGAAAAACATATAAAAACATATAGAATTTGAATGTATGCTGTTTTAATTAACTTAAATTTATTATATGGATATTTCTAAAATATATGCATACAAAAATCATATGTTATGAACTTATATCTTCATATATCTCAGGAGGATACACACACACACACACACACACACACACACACACACACACATATATATACACAGACATACATATACATACTAAATCACATCTCTCCCTGGTTCCTACCTTCAGCAGCCCAGCCCGCTGAACGAGCCGATTCTCTCCAACCGGACACCGAAGCAGCTCCTCAGCCCGCCCTTCTTGTACCGACTCCACGAGCGCTTCGAGGTCCTCATGATGTCTTTGAAGAGACGCGCGAGGACGTTTTCTTTAACCGCCAGTGCCGAGTTGCTGGGGTCGGACGAGTCCCACGACTGAACTCCGAACATCGACTTGTCCGTGTCTCCATCTCTCCCCTCCACCTCCACTTCCTGCGAGGAGTAATATGGCGCAGCGTTGACCTCCTCCTCTAGGAGCTGCTTCAAACTCTGCGGGAGAAATGGACACAGGAAGTTTAACTGACACCTGCTCAACACACTGAGCTTCACTAACGCCACTGCTCGCGCACAGGAAACACACAACGACGCAGGCCACAGTGATGGACCAAGTGTGTATCACCTCTAACACACTAACTAGCAGGCAACATCAATATTCAATACACTGACTTTATTGTTACACAAACCACAGATTTATCATCTGATATCTTCAAGTCATTGCAGTTTCTCTGAAATGTTGAATACAGCCAACAGTCATTTTGGCACCAGGTGAAGGACCAGGTGAAGGTGAACTTGCCTGTAGATCAGAAACAGGTTTGGCTCCAACGAAATTAAGCAGTAACAGTAGAGACAAACAGCAAACGGAGACATTTGGGTTCATTTTCTTTTTGCAGTTTTTGAGCTGGCGCGCGCTATCAGTCCTCTGCTCCTGTGCCTCGCGCTCCTCTGGCTCTCCATCTGCGAGCAGGTGCTGCCTTTTATACATGAGCATTCCGTCACGAGGTCTGAGAAAATTAACGGAGCGTGACTAATGCTCATCCACGTGGGAGTATAGACTAACCTGAGTTTTGAACACCGGGACTGAACGTGTCGACAGGTTCAAACTCCTCTGAACCTGTCGGAACACATGATTGAGGACTCTGAGGTGTCCCGCTGCTGCGGCTCGGTCCAAACACCACAAAGTCAAACTGAAACTGAACATCTTCTATGGGTTTACCTGGTTTACTACAGGACTTTTTCTTTTCTCAAGTTACTGGCATCTGTGAGCCAGAAGGTGAACTCTGTTGCTGGAGTCAATTTTAAAAGTCCTTGCTTTTAAAACACTTAATTAAATATAATTAAAAAGTATTTAAAAGTTTTTTTTTCATGTCAACGCATTGTTGTACTGTTTTTACCCAGAACCAGGGTTGGAGTTACAGGGGGATTGGGTGGGTTTGATCCCCCTGATTGAGACTGTGGTTATAGCTCAATAAAAACTCTAAACGCTTCACACTTTGTGCTCTTCAAAACACACACCTGAGCACATCAGTTAACCTTTGGTGCAAAATGCTTCAACCAACAAAGCACCTTATACTTAACCCAAAGGTGTCGCTACCGTAACTATAACATACACTCTCTCCATAAGACTCCTCTGTCTCTCAACGAACTAAAATCACAGGCAACTCAGGACATTTTTAAAACACATATACTGTGTTTGCCTTTATGTGTATATCCAGATATTTCAGGCCAAGCAGCTGAAGAAACTTTTGACCTGTTCCTTTGATGTGGTAAATCTACAGTAAACTGTAAATTAATGTTTTACTGTATGAAACCAAGAATAATAATGTTTACTGTCTAATAAAAAACTATATATGATAAATTAGCAGTACTATTTTGGTGAGATTCACTGCGTTTGTTTTCAGTGCAATATACTGTAGTTCAGAAAAATACAATACAATCAATTACTCAAAATACATCACAATCAATAACAACAAAGAGCAATCTTTTCCCTGTATTCAGTAATTTGCACATATATTATCAGCCTATCTGCTGTTGAAGATTTTCATCAGCATCACTGAATGTTTTCTCCTGTCATACACGAGGGGAAATCTCCTCAACTACACCCATATTTCTCCTGTATACATGAACACTGCGATTCAAGTTTGACCACTTTTGTATAGATGGTGACAAGACTGGATAACTAAATAAACCTTTTGCTAAAATCATAATAATCTGTCTCATTTCAAGCATATGGTTCAATGGTTTTATTTCCATCCGCAGTGATCTGAAGTTTTCTTGAGGTTTTGAACTGAATGTTACTTTAAGTGAAAAAAAAACAGACATGGTGTTGAGACAAGTGACTAACCAACTTCTACAACATTACATTACACACTGCTAAAGACAGACACACTATGTGCACTGAGGAATTGTGGGATACTGGACTTTGGTAATAGAAACTGAAGTAAATCTGAGAAATGACAAGTGAGTTGCTCATTGTTCTCCAAATGAGACAATAAGTGATTAAACTACAGAATATCACACTGTAAGGATCCAGTGTGAATCTGTATTGACATCTTTTATTTGTTTTTTTCTTATTTGTTGGGGTGAGGGCGGCGGTCCCTGAACACACCCCTGACCTACAGGATCTCTGCAGAAACAGTGAATTAAAGTCTTTCTCTGCTGTTTTGCTACTGACTGTAAACATCAACAGTTGCTGTCATGTTCCTCTGTCTCCTCCCTCAGAAATGAGATACACACACATGGAGGTGGAGGTGGTGAATAAGAGATTAATTTGGTGTGTGTGTGTGTGTGTGTGTGTTTGTGTGTGTGTGTGTGTGTGTGTGTGTATATATATACACATGTTCCCCAAACGCTCCCAACCCCCAACTTCCCTGCCACCATCCAGACAGGTACCAGCGGCAAATAATGAGCGATTAGCCCTGGACCCTGTGAAGCTGAGTGCACTGTGTGGAGGTGGATGACGGCTAATTGACATTTCAGCAGCTTCTCAACTGGAGAGCGATCATATGAAATTGACTCAGGCCTCAGGGCAGCTGTGAATGTTCCAAATGATTTTTATGGAAAGAGTCTGAGCTCTGCTGGTTCTGTCTCACAGAGACAGATGTGATGCAGCTGAGAATGGCATCTTTGTATTTAAGTAAAATGAGCAGTGGAGAAGGACATATTTAGATTTATTACTTAAGTCACAGCATCAATACCACACTGTAAAAAGCAAAAGTCCTGTATTAAAATGATCTGTAAAGTAAAAACCCAGAAGAGCAAGAGGTTAAGTATTGAAGGCAAAAGTGCACCTAAACTGCTGTAACTGGTCAGATGAAGCAAACTTTACAAAACAAAAGGTTATAATAGTTTTTTTAAGGCAGATTTACTAGTTTATTTTTTATTTTATATTTTATTAGTTTCAGTGTTACTGTTAATTGTATTTTGTAATATGGGGGATTTGTCAGGGGCAAGATTCAAAAAGGTCAGAAACAGTATTGCATAATAAAATGTTTTTAAAATGTCTTCACTGAGGGCAGATGAACAACCACAAAAGACAACGATTAAGTGTGTTTCATTGTCATTAACCAGAAACAACAACAGTACTTAACATGTAGATATGGGCACAAATATGCAAAACAGTCGACAAAAGATTCAGCCTTAAATGCAAAATGTGTGTAATTATGTTTCTGAGGTGAGATGCAGGTCGAGTCAATCTGAGAAAAAACATGAAAGAACTTAAATACACAACCCCCTAGAGATTAGATTAACTCATCAATGAACTGGACTGTCCAGCAATAGTCGTAGGAGCTGCTGCCGTGGTTCATTATTGCAATTGATTAACGAAAGACAGCCAATCAGCTTTAAGATACTGCTCCATCTGACACAGATAGATAGATTTCATATCCACCCAAAATACAAAAACTAAATACATTTTCTCTCATTTTCTTTTATAAAGCCTCGTTTTTATTATATTTCAGTTGATGAAAATGTTTGTTCATGTTTTTTTTATTTCGTTAGTTTTAGTGAAGGATAATAACCTTGTTTCATATTCTGGATGGTCCAGAAGTGATGAAGTCAGTCCTTTGTTGGGACTTTTCAATTTATGAAATGAGTGTGTTTTCAAAGATTTTGACATTGTTCTGAATAACATTTATTTACTTGCATTTCTGAGCCTGAGTTTCAGCTGACGCTCTGTTATAACGACGACAAGTAGTGACAGTATTTTAATCAGCTGATGGTCCAAAGTGCCCTGTAGGTCTCTGCAGCCTCAGAGGAACTGAGCCGTGGAGTATGCAGGTTTTCATGGCTGACATTTAAACCTCTCAGGCAGTTAGATGAAGAACGTGCAATCCACCCTCACAGCGGTTCCCCTTCATTAAAGGCCTTAATTAGAACATAAGCACCTCATCATCTAAATGATGGAGCTTGCTGAACTATGGCGAAGAACTCTGAAATGAGAGACTACACAGTGACGTCAGTACTGTCTGCCAGACACCACAGCAGTGATTCCCAGAGGCAAATCCTTCAGGAGGAACTCCCCAGTGCAACGACTGCTGGTGTAACCATTTTACTATAAATGACAGAGCTGTAGTGGAGTTGTAGTTTCTTCCAACACTGTAGGATACAGACTAAACAAGGCTTACGTCTGCACTCTTATGTGGCTCTTGTGATGGAGATCTCTTTGGTCCAGACTGAAATACTGGATCTCATGAAATACTGTTGCCATGAAATTTTGTATAGACATGGTTTTTCCTCTAGTGCCACCAGCATGCTGACATTTGTAATTTTGTGTGGAATGTCTCAACAACTATTGAATGGATTGGGTGGATAATTTGGTACAGACAACCATATTCTTCACAGGACGAGTTATAATCACAGAGTTTACTAGCACCATTTGTCCAATACTCATGAGCAAATGGGTTGTTAAATTTTTATAGTTTTTCTTTTTTGGGTTTTGATTTGTGCAGTGCCCCAAGAACATTTCAGTGTTTGATGCAGAGGATGTTTGGAGATCAGCAGATCACCAGTATCAAGGTCATCCAAGGCGGGCTGGAAAAGAGCTGGAGAGAGTTTTGCAAGGACGTCTCAGAGTGAACAGAGCTTTGAGGCTGGCCTACAAAGACTTTGCACGCCACTTCATATTGGAGATCCACACTAGCCACTAGCCACTGGAGATGGAGCGTGGTGTTAGGCCTATAGCTTATGTCCACTGAGAACAACATGGCCAACTATAGTTCCATGAAGTTGGAATTTCTTGCGCTCAAGTGGGCTATTCAACTCAACTGGGAGCCATAGAGCACCGATGTGCTTCCCAGCTTGCTGTTTAAGTATCAATAAGGTCAGAGCAGAGCAGAAGAACGCAGATAGACTTTCCCAGCAATATATGTCAAGTTCAAGCTTGGCTGAACATGCCCTGCCTGGTACTTTGGTCCCAGTGCCCCTTCAACAAGCCCCACGTCTGGACTTGAGGGCATCTACGACTCTGAGTCTCTACGCCAGGAACATGGTCATCAGGACACTGAGTGGCCCACTCAATTGGTGCAATGTCTGGAATTATTTGGACATAAATCAGTGGGCCCAAGAGTGCGAGCATTGCCAAGTTGCAAAATTTGGAACACTTTTATGAAAACCCCTTTCGATTCTTTTAATTAGTGGACGCTTCCAGACTAAAGGAATGTAAATAATTGAGGAACAGACAGCCAGACTGGACAGCTGGAGACCAAGATGGATAGAGTGAGCTGTCAGATGCTTCAGTCAGTGATTGTGTGTTTTTAAAACTCACTGAGCGCAGCCCAGAGTGCAGCTCACTCTCAGTAGAAGGCTGATCTGATCACAAGTGGACAGTCCAAGACGCACTGAAGGCGCATTTGAGATCCGATCACTCAGACCACATTTGGAAGTGGTCTAGGCCTCATGTGGCCACACTCTTTTAGCAGTGTGAATGCAAATGTGTCCTGGGCCACACTGAAGGACCGCCTACTCTACTGACGTCCTCTACCACAGTCTAATTAGTCCCGCCACAGCTTCATAACGAACCGGAAATACTTTGCCACTACAATATCCTTTCACACCATTACATCAGTCAATATTAAGAGCTTACGTCAATGTGTGTTTAAATGGGTTAGTGTGAGAAAAGGGTGAGACATGCTTAAATGTAATGTTTAACCAACAGCATCCCCTGTGGCAGACACAATATGACACATTGCCATCATGCTAATGACAACACCAAGGATGGCAGTAACTCAAAGATATGACACATTTTCTGACACTATTTGGCCCCAGTGTCGAGTGCTGTGTGGTGTAAGCAGGGAATGTGGCACCTGATAAATGATGGGACAGAGACAGACAGTCACGGATGCTCATCGGTGCCATCCTGTCAACACCGTTACAGCACCTCCCCCTCTACACAGACTATCACCAACACACTGAACTGGCTGCTTGAGCAGAACATCATTCTGCTTTTTAAAGAAACATTAAGAGTTTCTCTGAAAAGTTTGTCTTTTACGCAATGACGGTGTAATATGTGTAACTCATTACCTGTAGTGAGTTGGTGGATTAAAGAGCAGCTGGAGACAACTGCTTTATAGAGTAACCGTGGGATCTTCTCAAACCTAATAGATTATCCATTATAACACATCATATTCATACATCTATGTCTAACTTCTAGTTAATGAGGTACTGATGAGGTGATCACATATCTTTTCGAACGAGGAAGAATATTGTTTAAGTGTAAAGCTATAATTACCACTACTTTGGTCATCATTATCCTCTTGTAATAGGAACAGTGGGGTGGCAGTGCTAGAACCTCAAAAGTAATTGGACTCCAAAAAAATAACAACTGACAATGTCAAAAGAGTGTGAACGAGAAAAAGAAGGGTTCAACTCTTCAACTGGCAAAGGGCAGTGAGCATCAGTTATTCCATCCTTAAAATTTCAAAAGACAGTGGTTCACAAGAACAGAGTCAAGCAGGAGACACTGGGGACAACAAAGCTACGCACAGGGGGCGAACACAACTCTCCACTGATTCGAATGTCGCTCAACAAGCATAGGATGACATGAAGTGACCTACAAAAAGAGCGGCAAACAGCAGCAGCTGAAGTGCATTCTAGTGCTAAACCCTTCATCAGTGAGGAGTAAGACCATCCTCTCTGATGAGTCCAGTTTACAGCTTTTCCCAACACCTGGTTGTCAAATGGTTAGAAAAGTAGATGTTGAGAAAGCTGAAAATGCTAAAGACCTGGAGAGGCCTACGAGCCACAATGTCTCACACTCAGTGTGAAATCTGGTGGAGGATCAGTGATGACCGGGGGGTGCTTGGCAGATTTGTCTGTGTGAAAGATGCATGAATCAAGCAGAAACCAGGTCAATACACTGTGATAGCCAACCCTATCTACGAACCTGAACCAGATTTAAAACCCCTGGATGTGATCAAGAGGAAGATGGATGGTCACAGGCCATCAAACAAAGCTCAGTGGTCTAAAGTTACCCCACAGCAATGTGAAAGACCGATGGGCTGCATGCCAAGACGCACGCAAGCTGTGACAGAAAATCTGGGTAATTCCACCAAATACTGATGCCTGGACTTGTCGTGAGTTGAAACATTAGTCCAGTGTTGTTTAAATTTAGAACAAATAAAGAATAAAACAAAAATGTTAATTTTACTCAAACATATACCTATAAATAGTAAAACCAAAGTTTCTTTTCCGTCTAACCTTTCCCTTTCTGTCTGACTTCCCTTCAGTAAACAGCTCACTCATTTCCATCTTCTGATAATCATTGACAACTTTGCCAAAGATAGCATTCAGAGCTGGCCTCTGTAAACAGTGAGGCAGATCCAGTTGACTTGTTAACTTGTCGGCAGAGATGAAATGCTGGAATCACTGCGGGCTTGTGGTTATTTCTGAATTGCACATATCGAGGATATTCCATGTTGGCCTAATCATTTTCCTGTAATAAGACTGGAAGGAAGGGTCAGGGAGGAAATGACGAGGCTCTTGCTGTCAGCTGCATCATGCCTTCCTCCTCTGTTTAACATCAGTGGATCTAACCAGTTATCCCATTGAGGGTCAGGGGTCTGAAACCTGCATTCAGTCCACAACAGTGCCAACACACAAATAGACAAACACATTCACACTCACGTTCAGACCTACAGGCAGTTTAGAGGTTTCACTGAAGTCTTGGGAGGAAAACGCACATATAAACAGGGAGAACATTAACTTCACACAGGAAGCACTCAGACAGCACAGCATGGTCAGGCTCAATCTCTGTGCAGTCAAAAACGTTTTCTGTCACCATCCAGTCATCCTATCAGGGTTCATTTTAAAAGAGGAGCCGCAACACTTCTCCACAGGGGGCTGTAAATTCACTGTAGATTCACCCTCACATACTTCCACGACCCACCGGCCCGTCCACGGTCCCAGTAGAAGGTTTTACCTGTTCCCCATTATTTATAAACTGGATTTAAACCCTGCATTCCCGATTCTTAATCTTGTTATGATAACCTCCTCTCTGCGGTTACGATACCTTCCTTTAAAGCGTTTCACCTGAACTGTGGATGTACTGTGGGCGGCAGTGAAAAAAAACTAGATGTAGAAGTACTGCATGCAAAACATGCACATTTTGAGAAACTAGAATGTTACCTTTTGTCCTGTAAGCTTATTACATTTACATATGCAAATAGATGCAAAATAGGTTTAAAACAGGTGGGCTTTAAGAGGTGGGTATTTAAGGAGAGCTCAACACACACGCAACCTAAATCCACAATATGTAATTTTCTGCTGCTAGGGGTCTAAACAATAACAAAAGACAGCGTTCGGTGACGTTGTGAAGTAGCGTGGGATCATGAGAGTTGTTGTTTTCACCACCACTACCATCATTACAGTCAGTTAGTCTCGCCATCAGAGAGACTGAGTCACATATTTGAGCCTTAGACCCAGATGAGAAGTCTGTTGTGACCAAAATGTTGTTTGCTAGTGCTAGTTCTAGCTTGACTTAGCTTTCCTTTGCAGAGGAAGCGCTCTTCTGTAGCTTTTCAATGGAAAGTGAGGTGATTGTGTGTTCTTACACCTGATCGCAGGGAGAGTCAGACCACCTCCAGATGTGGTCTTGTTGATCTGATTATCCTGTTTCAGATCACATGTTAATTGGAAATACGGTCCGAAATATTACTGTATCAACTCCACATTTTAGCAGGTGATAAATAAACATTTCAGCACTTTTATCACAAAAGTAAAGGAAGATTAAAAAATATGCTCAACTTCACCAGCAGACATGTTCAGAATCACTCTCCTGTTCACTCCTTTGCTGTTCACTGTTTCACTGTGCAGAAGGATCAGGGTTAATTGCCTCATCTCAAGTCACAGCATTTGATATTTACAGTTTTGACACTCCAGGAGTCCCATTTCCTCTAGTTCCTCATCTTTGGATGCTTCATCAAAATTCACCACCAGATCTGTAGCCTCCCAGCCATCATTTCCAACAGTAAACCACATGGTCTAACTTCAGTGTCACTCCAGTCCACCTTACTTGTGGCAGAAGAACACCAGTTTAACCTCCATGGCATCCATCAGGCCTGCTGTCTATTCCTAGACTGAGCCCAGACTCCCACGCCATTACATCATGCTTTCCCCTTCCCACCGGCTATGGAAAGACTAGTGTACAAATGTTGTAAATGTGACCCCTCTAATGCCACCCTTACACAGATAAGGCTATTTTCACACAGCGAGGACTTGTGTCTTATATATTTAGCTTTAGTTCACACTATTTTTAAACACTGATCACTTAAGAAAAGGAGGTAGTACTTTTTCAGTTGTTAATGGATCAAGTGTTGTTATTTATTTTTTACTACTGTGTAATATATAAGATAATAAAAGAAATCATTATGACAGCCTTTGACTGGGTCAGTGTATTCTGATATCCACTCTCAGGTTACTAAAATGAGTCATATAGCTCTGTCAGCTACAGCCTTTGTGGTGGCTTCTAATTAACTCTGAGCTGTTGTTCAGTGATGGCTTTGATATGTGTGTCAGAGGCTTTCATTCTCATTAGCTGTGCCTTTAGCTCACGGCACTGGGAATAAGATGCACCAATATTTATTTCACACTTTCCTTAGTTTCATCTGGTGGAGCTGGCGTCAATGGGCCAAAACAATTTGTAAATATTCTGAGGACAAATGCAGATCATCATATTGAATCAACATGCCAGCGCCTAACTCCACTGGTCAATCAAAAAAATTCACCCCTTGTACAGTTTTGATGGAGGAGGAAATTAGCTATACAGACCAAAACTGTTTTCTGTATCATCATTTTGGAGCCACACTCCACTTCTGCACTGGCTTAATTTTTTTTGCCGCTTGGTTTAAAAGCATCAAGACTGAGGGACGTGAAGTCATTCTTTGACATGTTCAGGTAGATCAGTCCCTTCATCACACTGAAAGCAATGCCTTTCCTCACCACAATTTTGCAGTGCTGCAAGTGCAAGGACACAACCTGGGCAACACCAGGGAAGCTGCTGCCAGGGATGTGGTGGAAGTTGTTGCCACACAGGTCTAACAGGCGAAACCGCACAATGTCTTTCTATGAATGTGCTAGAAATGGCAAAAAGTCATCAATATTTCACTGTTTTCCTTTAAATCATATTTGTCTCAGTGTAAATTGAATAGAGAAAATTAAAAAGCTTGAACAAGCCAATAAGTAATATATCTGATACTGCCAAACAATGTGAAATACAATGATTTTAACAATGTTTATGTGGAGAGTATGCCAGACTGGAATCAGTTTCAAAAAGTGTTTTTGTCCAAAGCAAGAAAACACCATCAGAATATGTTCCAGTGTGTAACTCTACGTATGCCTCCAAGACATAGTTCTCACTCAGATGCAAAGAGCTGCTTACAATGTCATTAAAATCTCTTTAGCGCCCCCCTTTCGCCACTGCTGGCCCCCTACTGCGTCCTGACAGTTATCAATGGCATTACCTCGGGCTGCCAGGACCCCCACAGTCACTAATGCAGTGGCAACAACACACAAAGAACAGAAAGGAACCCAGTGTCGACATGAACTTACACAAAGACTCTGCATTCATAGAGGTGAAACACTAATCTGATTCCAGTGAGTCCCTGGAAAGCAATTTAGAGTTTCTCCACAGAAACCTGACGATGGCATGAACAACACCTCCAACAGTCCACCTGTGAATAATTATCTGCTCATTTGAGCAGTTATGAAAAGCGCATGGGAGCATTAAACCTGGTGCTGTATGTGACTGACAGAGCCATGGTTACACCTTGATAATGGATCGTGTTGTTGGGCTTTATATTTGTGTTCTGTAAGTGTTCTCAACTGGCCCAGACCAAATGGATGTCTGCCTCCAGGGGCCCAAACTGGTTTCTGCAGCAATAATTTTGCTTGGGAATATTTGTCATAAAGCACAAGATCAACTGACATAAATGTAATGATGAATGATGAGCTAATGATTGGTTGTCAGCTCAGCACTGTGGTGGGGGAGCAGTCCTCCTCTGAGCCTCCACTATCAACGTATTAACTTTGATAATGAACTTTGATACCAATCTTATTTTGAACTCATTTTGAGACTGAGGCTGCTTTGATCAGAGCCCCATGCAGTGACTGGCCAGGATTTTATATTTTTGCTCCCATATCGCACTGTAGACTGTATAATGGATGGTTTATTATTCAGGTGAAGGGCTGGTTGCCTTCGCTGTGTTTTGGTTGGGCTCGGTGTAGCCAGGCAGCTCAGGTAAATACTAAAATGATAATTTGTTAAGAAGCTTCTTATTTTTATGATAATTCCTCTGATTCAATTCGACACACTGACACTATTGTTGCTCCAATTCATTTTCTGATCTTTCTAAACAATAAATTACTTTATTTTACCCAACTGCAGTGGTGTTATGTTGCTTCCCAGATTGTAATATGTATGTTACTAGATTCAACTGCACCACAAATCTGGGACCGGCCAGTATTCAAGCAAAGCCCTATACGTACTGTACATGTAGGAGGAGGAAAGGGGGGTTGATAGGGCCCTGGCAGCTCATTTACACCCGACTGCCCCCTGGCAGGTTAGTGTGGCCCTGACAGTGTGGCCTGCAGAGGGCTGAACCCTTGTGGACTGACTGCACCTCCTCCCAAAATAGCATGTATACCGTGTTCCCGCCCCCGGGCATCACACAGACCAAAGTCACTCAGTGCTCCTCGTCGACTCTAAACTCTGAAGTTCAGAGGCTGCAGTTTGTGTTTCACTTAAACACGACATGCAGGTTTGCAAAGGTTCCCAAAAAAACACCTGTAGTGACGAACTTTGATGACTGGCCTCATTATTTACATTTATTTATTTACCTTTTAATCCTATTGTGATTCATTCAATCCATTCACTCACAAACTAAACTTTACCCACTATGCATGACTATCAAAAATATTATTAATACATTTCATTTACAGATATTCAAAGAGGCTTCACACAACAAATTAAAGGAATAATACTAATGCTCACAGTAATAAACGCTGTGATATTACTGTCTGAAGAAATCAGAATAAAAAAAATCATGGGAACTGAAAGAAGCAGTGATGAGCAGCTTTGTTTTAAGTAATTTAAAACCTTCATTTTCAAACAAGTTTGTGCAAATATTACAACTGTAAAGAAATCTGAATATTTTCTTTCTTTCTTTCTTTTTTATGAGCGTGAGACAAAGTGAGTTATTAATCAATCTCATGTCTGTGTTAATTACATAGCTACAGTCAGGAGGCAATTAGCTCAGTTTAGCGTAAGGA
>NW_019525022.1:88066-199043 GCF_002814215.2 Seriola lalandi dorsalis
CTCTGAAGTTCAGAGGCTGCAGTTTGTGTTTCACTTAAACACGACATGCAGGTTTGCAAAGGTTCCCAAAAAACCACCTGTAGTGACGAACTTTGATGACTGGCCTCATTATTTACATTTATTTATTTACCTTTTAATCCTATTGTGATTCATTCAATCCATTCACTCACAAACTAAACTTTACCCACTATGCATGACTATCAAAAATATTATTATTATTATTACTGTCTGAAGAAATCAGAATAAAAAAAATCATGGGAACTGAAAGAAGCAGTGATGAGCAGCTTTGTTTTAAGTAATTTAAAACCTTCATTTTCAAACAAGTTTGTGCAAATATTACAACTGTAAAGAAATCTGAATATTTTCTTTCTTTCTTTCTTTTTTATGAGCGTGAGACAAAGTGAGTCATTAATCAATCTCATGTCTGTGTTAATTACATAGCTACAGTCAGGAGGCAATTAGCTCAGTTTAGCGTAAGGACTCCAGCAACCCTGCCAAGTACAGACAAGAGACAAGTGGGACAGCTGCACTATGACAGTTTCTGGTCACTGCGATTCTTCCCTCTTCCCTCACCGAATAGATCCATTTATAAACAACGTTCTCACTCGTTTAAAGTTGATCTGATGTTAATGAGGCGTCAGTGTTACTGTGTTTCTAGTGGAGACATGGAAACACAAACAGGGACGTTCACCCACTTGACTTGGCTAAACCAGAGCCGTGAATGTTCCTGGTGGCTTCACGTTAAAAGGAAGGAGAGAAGAGAGAGGATTCTGGATTTTATCCCCCCGTCACTAACACTGGCAGCTCATATAGGAAGGAACCTGTTCCTCACCACTGCAGACAGGAGGAACAATTACAGCGACAGAAATGACACGTGAGTGTTGTTTTAAGAGAGACTTGTAAAAATGTGAACCTGTCCTGTTTATCAGGGACCTAAGGCAGGGTTTGAATTATAGGGGGATTGAGGGGTTCACTGAAGAAGGCACCTGCTCTGTACAAGGTTTCCTTCCACCCTGGAGAAAGAGTCGACCCTCATGATTGTCATGGTATAATTCACACTTCATGGACCCAAGGGTGTTGAAGGAGGAGCAACATAATATAAATATACTGAAGTGAGGATCATACAGAGTTTCCTAAAGGAGATTCTACAGCATCTTCATCAGCCAGTGAGGAACAGACCGATGGCTGCTGTGCGTCCGATGAACATGAACAGGCCAAAGGGTGCAGCACATGTTCCCGAAGATGTTAAATGATGGATTGACCTGTTTTTTTGTGTCTCACATTGGTTGAAGCCGGGTTACAGCCACAGTGATACAGTCCGGAGCGCCAGACGTCCAAACATGTTGTTTCTCATTTAGCATCGTTAAAAAGATTATATAAGCAAAGAAGACAAACAAATGGAGCGCGGAGAAGGTGGCGAGTCAGACAGAAAGCCTGTTCTCCCTAATCACTGCGGCGCTGCAGTCATCACGCTGTCCCCCCTTGTGACAGTTTTATTATCAGAGTTGGTATGCAACACAAGAGTCATTTTCCCCTAATGATCTCAGGCACCTTCCACACCTCAGGACAAGTGAGTGTGGCTGACATAAGTGGAGAGAGGGAGGGAAGGGGGGGGGAGAGAGAGAGAAAGATAATATATAGAGGGAGGAAAGAACAAAAGAAGAGAAAACTGGAACTGAGCAATACTAATGAGAGTTACCACTGTAAGTAAAGTACAGTGGTGAGAAAAAGTCAGTGAAGCTTCTGGACTGACCTGGTTTCTGCTTTAACTTTTCAAAGATTGTGATCTGATCTTCATCCAAGTCACAGATGTTGACAAACACAGTGTCTCTAAGATAATATCACACAAACAATTGTAATCTTTGTTAAACCTTCACAGTGCTGATGGAAAAACTAAGTGAACCTTGGATTTAATAACTGGTTGAACCTCCTCTGAAACCAGCTCCTCCAGTAGCTGCTGATCAGAGCTGCTCAGTGTTCAGGAGGAAGTTTGGATCATTCTGCTTTGTGTTCTCAGACAGACTCTCAGGATGTCTGGTGTGATGTCCGGCTCTCTACAGTTCACTCCTCAGCATCTCTACTGGATCAAGGTCTGGGCTCTGACTGGACGACTCCAGAAGGTGGATTTTCCTTGTCTGAAGTCGCTCTGTAGTAGATTTACTTTGATATTTAGGGTCATTGTCCCGCTCATCAACAGCTTCTACTGATTCCTCAATGATTTGGGGAGAGGTAGACGGTCGTATGTCTGGACCCGGCCAATGCGTATGGGTCAGTTCGCCTTCTGAGCCTGTCTCTACATCGCAGATCACATCAAGGCCATGGTTATCAGCTACTTCCACCATATGCACATGGTGCTCTGGCACACTGCAAGTATCTCATAGCATTTGAAGTCATCCTGATTGAAGCATGGCATGGCTTCCTCCAATAAGGAGCTCTACAGATGAAATTACTTGCACCGCGTATGTCCATGCTCCTGCAGAGGCAGGATGAGCTGATCGCCCGAGCAAAGATCAAATTCAAGCCACACAAGTCAAAGAGTCTTTCTTTGTGGAGAGAGGAGCAGAACAATAGGATAGGACCATCTTCACCATTCAGCCTTATGTCAGGAGTGAGATTTTAACATCAAAGTTTGTTTAAACAGTGAAAAACATAAAAGTCTTACTGTGATGCCGAAAGAAAGAAAATCCATACAGGTGCGACAGGAAATCTGAAGTCCGGAAAAACAGGATCCAGAACTCAGGAACTAAGAAATGGGAGCACAGAGACTAAATACACACAAGGAAGGCAAGGATGTATTATCACAGGTGAAACACATTAGGGCGGGGGCAGCCAATCACCAAGGAGGGAAACACAAGACAAAGACAGGAAGTAAAACTAACATGAGACACACAAGGGAAATAAAACAAATGTCCAAACATAAAGTGTCCATCAAGAAAAAACCATGACACCTTACAGTTCAACTTTAGTCTCATCAGCACATAAAACATTTCCCAGTAGTGTTGTGGAGATTCAAGCTGCTCATAGACAAACTTCAGGTCAGTGATGTTTTTTGAAGAGCAGCAGCTTCCTCTGAGGCGTCCATGCTCCGTGATCTGTGATCCGTGATCCGTGATCCGTGTGTGGTCGAGATGTGAACCAGCTCCAATGATTCCTTTAAGCCTTGAGCTGTTGCTCTGATCTTCTTTCTTACGTTACTGGACGTCCACTTCCAGGGAGAGTAGCCACAGAATAAATCATCTTCATTTATAGACAGTTTGTTTCTGACTGTGGACTGATGATCTAAACTCTTTGAGATGACTTTGTAACATTTTCAGCTTCATGCTCATCAACTCTTCTTCATCCACAGCCCTCTGGTTCACATCAGCTCATGTTTCTCTAAATGTTTGAGTGTGTTTTCATAAGTCAAGGTGTCTCTAACACACACCTCCGATGTAGTTTCTCTGACTGGACTCGAGGGGCCAGAGGCATAAAACTCTGTGTGTGCCACAACTTATCGGGCATGGCGCAGAAAGGAAAGACAAGAAAGAAGCGCAAATTCTGGTGAATTGATCCATAGCTTCTATTTATAACACCCACAGTGTCATCATTTACTGTGACGTCTTAATCTTAATATTGAAATAGTATCGAAACAGTTCACAGGATGGCTCACAATAATTGATAAGGATATAATATTAAACAATGCTAAAGGAAACATTGAGCACACAAACAGTTATTTCCGTTAATGAATTTTAAAAATTGTTTTTGCTGTGTAAACTGCAAAACTTGTAATGATAATAATGATTGGAAGTGAAGTTGGCTTTTTTGCTTTAGGTTCATTTTCCGCGTCTCATTTTCATCATTGAACACTGAACTGAACTAACGTAATGTTTTATCAACATGACTGTAAACTGAGACATATGGAAGCATCGTCATTAGTATGTTACTGTAACAGTTTGAGAACAACTTCTGCAGGGAACAAAACTGAAGGAGCTGAAGCTGAAGACTGATCTTGTAAGAGACGAAAGTTTGAGAGAGAGAGAGAGAGAGAGCGAGCGAGCGAGAGAGAGAGAGAGAGAGAGAGAGAGAGAGAGGGCGTGTGTATGGGATTACTGTGAATTGAAACTAGAGAGGAGACGATGAAGGAAATGAGTGAGATACTGTGAGGGAGGTGAGATACTGTGACCCTTCTTGACTCCTGTGATTATAAAGTGTAGAAAGGATGTGACCATCACAGAGGAGTTCACGATGTGTTTGTTTCTTCCTATAGAAGTGATTTGTCATCAGATTGCCTTCAATTACATTCAGTTGAAGTGTTGTTTCTCTTCTCTCGCTAATCCACTATAATGACAGAGATCTGCTTTTCACCTCTTCACACATCTACTCAGCCATCATGTGATGTGTTAAACAACATGGTTCAATTAGCCCACAGGTTAAAGGTGAAGCTTCGTTACTGGCTGGATTTAACAGAGGTGAATGACAGTGTGGCATCCAATCAGACAAGAGCCTCTTGTAAATATCATCATCCCTCATCATGATGTTTGAGAGTTGAGGATCAGTTTCTGCAGCTGGAATATGAAGCGCCACAAACACATCATTCTCTCAGGCTCACAGCTGGAGAGGAGAGGAAACCTTTGGTTCAAAATAAGTTGAATTTAAAGTGACAAGCGAATATTTTTACATCAGGATTCAAATAAACATTGTTGTTTTTTGTGACGATGCAAATTTGACCAGTAACATCACAGTGTGTATTTTTTGTGCTGCTGTGTGTATGTTCGGGCTTCGTCCACACTGCTGCATTTTCATTTTAAAGTTATAATATGAAACTTTTCCACATTAAAATGTCTAAAACTGACTAGAGCTACGCCACAAGTCCTGAGCCATGTTTTCCTCTTTTTCTTTGTTTTTTATTTGCTGCCATGGGTCAGTAGGTGTTACTGAAGTCACCTGTGTTACTTATTATGGCTCTTGAGTTAGATCATCTGAGACATCCATACCCACTTCATGCTGTGATTGGTCAGCTGTGTGAAAGCAGGGTTTGACCTTCCCTCTCTAGCTCTTTTTTTTTAAAAACTATTTGTGGCATTTTTAACATGTTCAACCGAGTGCAACACTGTGAAAGTCTTTCTGGAGTTAATATGAAAATATGTGCCGTCACCGGAACTTGATGGTCTACAGCCATGTTGGTGCTGCAGCGTTCACTGTCAAGAAAATCAGATGAAGGCACTGATAAAAGTGAAGCTCCATGGTTTGTTTTCATTTTCAGGTGTGATTTCTTTTCATCTCCGCATCGCTGCTGTCAGAACTGGTTAATGGTGAACTGCACCTGTTGGGGGAAGCTGTTAGTCCCAGCTCTGTTAGTGGCCACTACGGTCTATGGGGTAAATGCTTGTGCACCTGTCCATGCTACAGTGAGACTCCAGGCGCCGTCATTCATCGCCGTCTGGGCCCACAGTGCTCAGCACATAATATATGAAATGTCAAGCTTCAAGGAAAAACTAGTTTGTTGTCATGTTGTGGTTGTGTTGTCAAGCTCCCACTGTACTGTTTTCTTCATAACTGACACAGCAGACATTGTGTCACGTCACAGGAGGAAAAAGCTCAGGTGTACATAAACAAACTGATGGCTGGTTTCCATGTAGCTGCTTCAGTGCAGGGTGCTGGCATTGTTCATAAGGTTTAAAGTCCTCGTCACAGCAGAAAGCAGCAGAGAAATTTGCCCGTTTATCCTGCTTGAGGCTTGATGATGTGAAACCTAATGTTTCATTCCTGAACATTTTGTTTGTTGATTTTTTTTCCATCAATTAATCGACTAATCCTCTTAGCTCAGGTGAACACATTAGCATTAGCATATAGCCTCATTACTCATTAGTCTTGGAAAAAAACAAACACACAGAAACACTTTGTATGATTGACAAAACAGAAGGACCTTTATTTAAACAATAATAAAGGCACGACAGAGTTTCTCTGGTTTTTGTTCCATGGCTGCAGCTTTTTGTGCCAGTTCTCTACGTCTGTAGAAACTACAAATTCCTAAACAAGCACAGGCCGCTGTCTAATCTCCACGTAGCCATATGACACACAAAGAAGTAGTCCTTCAGTCCTTCACAGTCTGTAACAGTCTGTCAGGTCTGGCTTCACAGTCGGACATACTATCCACCGTTTCTCTTAATCTCATATTCTGCCGTATGTAGTTTGGGCAACATAAAAATAACAAGTGAGCAACACTTGGACTATAAACAATAATAGTATCCAGGACGGCCTCGTGCATTTAGAAATACAATTGCATGACACTCAATCATTCACAGCACAGGCAGCAAATCATAAAAATAAAATTGTATAAAAAAATAATCTCTTAAATAAAACAGAAGAGATAAGAAACAAACGTGGGATGTTTGATGTACATATGTGCCGTCGTGGCTGCTAATAATCCATCAACCTAACATACAGTGAACTATGTCCATCAATAAAAATACAACACTTCCTTTTACTTGCCTTTGTTCCCAGTCACATTTTTAGTCCCTTTTAGGAATGACAATGTGTTGTATGAGGGCAATGGACCAGAGAAATGCTATACTGCTACAAATCTAATATCACAACAGTTCGATGAAATAGTTTGGACATTAGTTTTTTAATAAAACTGGATTTTCTCAGTTTTACTTTAAATTCCCTGTTACATAACAAAACCTTGGTCAGCATAATCTGAGACACAGCCCTCTTAGCCCTGACACTTTCTAACTCTGAGCTGACTGAGTGAAAATATTATTACATGTCATAAGTGCAAATTATACTGTCTGCCGAGGTGGTTAGAAATGTTACTGTGTCCTACATTACAGGGAATGAACCGACACGGTCCTGAAGTCCAGTTAAGCTGCGAACGAGCCGTAACTTTAGTGCATATTCCAGTTACTTACACAGAAAATTAAAATGTACAGACAACAGTCGTAAATAAAAGTGCTACAGTGACAACAATGACAGAACATCATCCAAAAGGTCAAAAGAAAGATCCTGAAGGTAGTGAGGAAAGTTTGATTTTGGTAGTTTGTTGTACCGCAGGCTTCAAACTGTGAGCAACGCCATCCGCAGGTCACTGGAGCTGTCACCTCCACAAACATGTGCAATTTCGTTTACTTTTTCAAGACTCAATGTAAAGTTATATCTGTGTCATCCAAACAACATTTTGTAGCTTTTTTCTTCTGTTTCATTTTTTCCCATGGCTGTAGTTTGGCAGCTAACAATGACTTCCTCATTATGAAATCTGCCTACAATGCTCTGATAGTTCAGTTGTGTCTCCAACCAGCAGAAACAGGAGGCGATGTGCACCAACACCAAATCTGAACAAAACTTTTCCATCGCCATCAAGTTTGATTCAGCTGTTGTTGTCTTTTTTTCAGGTCTTATTTTTGCATCCTTCTATGAACATCATGTTTCATGTTGGCACAATCAACAAAATACAGCGTGTGCTGCTGCGAGCGAGGCTATCTACTCATCTGACGAAAAAGATCTACCTGTGTTATCACTGGTTTCCTCAGTCGTGTTAAATCAGTTAATGTGATGAAGTCACCAAATTAATTGAAGCGATTACTGATGCTTTAAAGGGACCTATTATGCTCATTTTCAGGTCTATATTTTTTATTCTGGGACTCCACTATGACTGAAACGGGAAATATTAGCTCAGGCCTCTTTCTTCTGATTGGCTGAACCCGGCGCTTGTGAGCAGCCTCATCCTCTTACCGGTGTGGAGGCTCTGAAAGCGAACTTTAAAACTAAGCAACAGAACATAATTAATGAAAACTTATCAGATCCATCCATCCTTATCAGATTTAGTCTTTCAATCTGTTTATAAAATGTTTCTATATAGGCTCCTGTTAGTAATTGAACGTGTGGGGAATTAGCTAAAATGAAACTGAAGGGGAAAACATCTGCTGTCAGGAAACACCAAAGCTAACATTGTTAGTAAAATGTTATTCTGCTGTGGCCAAACGAGCACATTAAACGTCTATGATAATAATCAAGCAGACTGGTGTGGGAGAACGAACTGAGCTTGGAGCAGACGACCACATAAAGAAATCAGTGATGAGATGACGTCAGTTCATCGCTGCAGCAGAGAAACCTCCGAAACCTGGTGTTCAGAGCTGACAGACGCTGAGCTTTACTTTTACATACGATACATTTATTTGAAACCTTAAATTTGTTACGGACATCCAGCACACGATAGGTCCCTTTAAGCTGAATGCTTCCAGATCCGACCCCTCAGTCCTGTAGCACACAGTCTGAACAGTGTTGATGAATTATCAGCCATCTATCCGTGACTTTTTACAGACACATCAACATGGTGAAGTCAAATACGGTTCCATTACACAGATTACGCCCAGTCCTCCCAGTGAAACCAGTGGATCTGAGGCTGGAGGAAGGCTGACAATCCCTCAACACTGACACTGCAAGACAACGGTACGGTTTCACTCACTGGAGAACTGTGTTCCCTGCTGTAGCACAGAGAGTGTGTGTGTGTGATGTTGAGTGTCCTGCGTGTGTGTGGGAACGCCTACATGCTGCTAGGAATGGACAGAGATGAAGGCTCAGGACCAGGCTGCACAGAGTTTGGGTTGGAAGGACAGTAGGACGTCCTGAGTCGGGTCACACGGTTATGTAGTGCTGCCGCAGTTTGGCCACAAGGAACTCGTGGGTTAAATTATGTCTCGTGATTATTCCAACGATCTGAAAGAGATGGCAAAAATCAAACAATATGAGCTGCATGATCAACTGAAACATAACAGCTTCTACTTTTCGCCGGTGTCATGACCGACCGGAGCGCTGACTTAAACGCTGGGTATCAGCCTTTAACAGAGCGAACTGGAGGAACTGAAAGCCGTACTTACTTCTCCGACAGCATTGACCACAGGTAAGTGTCGCAGGCCCATGGTCCTGAACAGGTTGAACACCTGGGAGATGCGTGTGTTGGGTGACACTGTGTAGGGACATGGGTTCATGTAGGGGGTGACGTCCTGCGAACACAGAGAGCATCATTTTCAGCTTTTATCAACTCAATCAATCTTGTTGATCTTTGAATTTCTGCTTCTATTTCCCAGTTCGAATCGGTCGTACCACGATCATGCGGGGGTTGAGCAGGGCGAGGTCCAAGTCGTGGATGTCAGGGTAACGTGGGTAATCTTCAGTCATCTCTGCAAAGGACAGCCTGGGCTGAGTGGCGCTCTGTGATGGAGGGTGTGGAGAGATGTTCAGTTGGATACAGTACAGTTTACATGATTAGATTCTTATTGATTGGTCCAGACTCCAAACACACAGCCCGAGTCATACAGAACTATGGAGTCCTGCAGCAGATGGTCTGGCCTCAGACATGAAGAGACAGAAGACACCAATCCCCCCTTTTTCCACTAAGGCAGGTCAAGGGCTGGTTTTCGAGCCGGTGCTTAATGTCACTGGTTTGAGAGCCGCACCAATACTTTGCTGGTCTGGAACCAAGAACCGCTTCCCTCAGGGGCGGGATTATTGTGACCAAAAGGACCAACTTAAACTTTGTGACTACCATTTATAAAAACACTTTCAAAATCACCATCAAAATGTTTGGATGCCATTGTGGGAGGACCAACACTTGTAAACTTGATTTAAGAGTCGGGGTAAGAGTAAGGTCTTGGCTGGTTATGATGAAGGTAAATCTGTGTAGCGTCCCGTGTGTGTGTGTGTGTGTGTGTGTGCGTGACTGACCGACTGGTTCTCGGCGTAGCAGACCCCTCTGATGAGCAGGTTGACCAGCTGCGAGCGCAGGATCAGGCCGTGGAAGGTGAGCGGTCTGAAGCGCTCCTCCATGGTCCACTCCTCGCTGGGAGACTGATCTGGGTACAGGTTGGGGTAGGGGGCGTGTCTGCATGTGAACAACAACAGTGTTACCGTCCTGTGACGCTGACAGAAAACAGGTGTTTGAAACTCGGACAAAACAAAGTCCATATTCAGGTTAGTATAGTGTTAACTTTTATAATATCATCTATTACAGTAGTACATAGTATATTTTACTGTTTACACTTGATATTATTGTACTATTGTTACAGTGTGGAAGATTTAAAAGGTGTCAATTGTTTTAATGAAATTAAAATTTTTAAGCTGTTAAAGACAAAAAGCTGAATAATTGTAAACTAACAAAATGCAAACAAAAAAAGAAGATACATATACAACGTGCAATGTTATTTCTTTGTTTGATTTGTCAGTATTAAAATCTTCGAAGCGATAACAACAGAGCAGTATTTTAGTGTGATCTTAACTCTGGTGTAAGTCATCAGTAAGTCCACCCTATCCTAGTCCCACTTACCTGTACAGGTAGGAGAGTGTGTGTGTGTGTGTGTGTGTGTGTGTGTGTGTGTCTCCTCCCACCTCCTCTCTAACATCTGCTGCAGCAGGTCCTCTCCCTCCTCTGCAGGCTCCACCACGGCGCTCTGCTCGTCACAAACGTTCCTCAGCTCGCTGGACGGGTACGACTTCATGGACTGGCAGCGCCGCTGCTGTTCCCCCGCGCGGGACACAACAGTGGATTTCTACATGCAACAGTGAAGAGTAAAGTTTACACTGATTAATCAGTTTCCTGTGGTGGTGCATATGTTTCTAACACCTACAAACCAGAGCAGTGAAATGACAAAGATGCTCTTAAATTAAAATCAGCACATTCACTAACTGACACATCCTAAGATTCAACCACTGTGCTGCTTCATCTCATGAAGATACAGATCAAAAGTAGAAAAGTCAGTGATCAGAGCAGAGAGCACAGGCCTCTACCTCCACCTGCTGGCTGGTTACTCCTCTGAATGCACCTCTACAAACGAGTCATGAATGTTTAAACTGTAAAACTGAGACGTTTTCACAAAGAAAGACGACAAAGAGGAAAAACATCACAAGAAAGAAGGAGTAAGAAGACAAGGAGGAAAGGATTGAACTAATAGCTGGACTTTAGGCAGAATTTGTATTTTCATGATTAAGCACCACAGTGCACATCGTTGTCAGGATCAATGCTGTCCACTGAAACGTCCCCTCTTCTCTTTTAGATACGAGGCAGTTAGTGGTGCAGGACATACCTTGAAGCGGATGTTGTTGCTGACCAGGATGTTGCCCTTCATGAAGTCTCGCTCGTTCTGCCGGTTTTCAGTGACCACGGGGAAGGCGTGGTAGACAGTGGTGCGCAGGATGCTGACTAGAGACTGGACCCGGGTGTGGGGGTACACGTAGGTCAAGTTGGGCTCCATGATGTCACTGGCCGTCAGCCTTGGAGAGACGAGGGAAATGATACACACAGATATCATGAAGACAGTATATATACAGTAAACAGTAGCTATCAGAAAGTTATTTCCTCCTTTAAACAAATAAAGACAAGAGCAGACCAGCAAAACATGAATGAAGAGCTTCAGTAACTAGTGACCAAAACATTTCAGAAATCAGATTTGCTGAACGTGCTGCTCTCTGAGCAGGCAGAAAGTTACCAAAATAAAAGAACAGGTGAGGACAAAACATCAGTAGGCCTCAGGAAAACAAGCCGGCAGAGAAACACGGAAGCTTTAGTTGTTTGTTTGTTAAACAACAAATCTTACTTGTCCATCTCGACCTCCGTCTCCCACTCCAGCAGCGGCACTCCTCTCAGCTCGATGTGGACGTCATAGATGCCCTTGTTGAAGAAATCTCCAGTCCACTTAGCAACCTGACGATCGACACAAAACCATTTCCCACATGAACCAACAAGGAAATACATGACTGCAGCAGACACACGACTGACCTCATCAACACATCTATTCATGTCTCTGACTCATGGGAGACAAAAAATAATAATAAAATCATATTGACTCAAAAATATAACACAGTGGCTGAAATACACAACGTGACAGTTTACCATCAGAGTGATCATGATGGGCAGCCCATATGTGATCTCATTGGTGGACTCAATGAGGATGACAGTCAGGCTGATGGTCATTCTGACCACACCTCCGAGGAAGGCGGCGGCGCCGATGAGAGCGAAGGTCCCCGAGTAGATGTCCATCCCCAGTTTCCTACCAGAGGACGGACACAGTGAGAACCAGTGTCAGTGGGAAATCGATGTGTGATGAGGAGGGTGAGGTGAGAAACAGCTGCTGTGGGCTGGACGGGGGGAATGTGTGTGGTGAAGTGCATCAAGACTTGAGCCAACAGGCTTCCTCAGTTAGAAAGTGTGTTACCAGCGATGACTGTCAGCTGAGACTCCTTGTGACTGACCGAAAAGGAGAAACTTATCCAATCAGCTGATTCCACCACATGAGCTGTGGATCTGTACAACCAGCAGCAGTGTTACCAAGCTCAGACCCGTCATTGATTATTTTTCATTGTTTCTGTCGTTTTTCAAACATGAACCTTTGTAGTAATTTTATGGGAAATGTGCTCATTCACTTTCTTCATGTCTGTATTTCTCATGTGTGTGTGTTGAGCACAGAGCTGGGGTCAGGAGGGGATCAGACCGGAGGCAGGAGTGAAGAGTTGGTCTCTAATATTCACAAAATACTGAACTCCAGTGGAAACTGCTGATCAAAAACAAAGCTATAACATTATCCTGCCAAATAAACTCAGACAAGCTTCCTGTTGTCTGCTGCCGACTGCTTATGCTGTAAGACTGAAGTGGTGTTAATACTGGACTCACTGGGAGCTGTACTGGGAGCTGTACTGGGAGCTGTACTGGGAGCTGTGGTCATGAATCTCATTCTTTTTCACCTCAACACGGCCACATCTATCTCTCTCCCTCCGTCTCTCCCTCTTTCTCTCTCTGATGTTTTATTTTTCATACACTGAACCACCGGCCCAGTTCATGAAGTGACGCATCAGGAAACGTCCCAGTTCTTCTAATTGCCAATCTGACATTGCAGATTAGTTTTTAGCACAATGAACTCACTGACACCATTAAATGAAAGTTATGAGTGAAATGTTGTAGAAAAAACATTTGACTCTTAAAAAGTTCCTTTTTAAATTCTGTGACATTCACTTACTGACGCAGATTGTTTGTGAGATCATTTGCTATAATGAACAAAGTTTTGACTGGTTTTGATATTTGTGATATTTTGTGGCCACTGAGAATTAGAATCAGACAAATCTTGGTCATTAGAACTTTAGGAGAACATTAGGAGAACATTAGGAGAACATTAGGAGAACATTAGGAGAACATTGTTCTTACACTTTGAGAATGTTGGCTACCAGACGTCCAAAAGCCGCCCCACAGAGCAAGGAGGGGACGAAGAGGCCGCTGGGCACAGACACACCGTAGGTCCAACAGGCCAACAGGAAGTACAGAACGAAAAACACTGACAGCGTCACAGGGCTGAAGGTACCTGAGAGGAAGGGGGAGGGGCAACCAGTCAGTGAAAAATGTATATCACCCGAGACTGAGCAAAGGGAAGACAGGAGTATGTGTCATTTTCAGATGATTCCCTGGTGTCATGTTGCTTTCTGCTGCGTTTTGGGGTCTTCACTCAGAGAGAGCACTAGGACAGATGGCAGCAAGGGACCATGGGAAACTGAGGGATGTTTACTAAATTAATTACATTTGTATAATAACTATCAAATAAAAACAAATTTGAAACATCATCAGCTTGTTTCAATCATCAGCTCTGGCTGGACCTCAAATGCATCCATTTCTGCCGCTCACTTGAGGCTGGGTCACAGCAGCAGATCGCTGCGCGACGTAATTCTTCTCCCCAGAAAAACGAGTTGTACTGTATTTTATTGCCTCCTTGTAGTAATGACAATAACATTAACAATCCCAGCAAACGCAAAAGGGATCAACACCATTGCTGCTTGGACCAACCAATAAAACTACAGACAGAATAAAAAAAAAACATTGATGAAAATTAAACTATGTCATTAAATGCCACATAATTTCAGAGTGATATGTTTTAGCCGAGCTGTGATGAATGTGTGTGCGCTCCTCTCACCATCCTGGTGGAAGAGCTGGTGGATGGCAGCCTCCTGTGGATTGAAGAACAACGTGGCCATGTCATTGTAGGTCTTGTTGGAGCAGAAGAACTGGCGGATGGTTGAATTGATGTCCTCACTGCCGGACAGCTGAAATAAAAAAATTAAAAACCTTGCATTTTAATTTCAGATAATAAATACATGAAGCTGAATGCAGAGTCTGATGTGAGCGTCAGTGCAGCCTCAGTCCACTGACTCAGAGGAGTAGATTATATAAGAGTGGCCTTACTGTGGAGTTATGAGTTGTGGGGGAGGACAGGTCACGGCATTCGCCCAACAGCATGGAAGCAGCGAATATCACCACTGTCGTCACCATGGTAACCAGCAGACTCTCAAGAACTCTGGAAAAGTGCAGATGTCAGATCAACTCCTGTATCAAAAGGCAGTTTGTAACTTTGATCGACACGTGCGATGTGCCCTCCGTGAACAGGTGAGGCAGCAATCACCTGATAAACTTGGCCTTTGGGTGGATGTGTCTGATGCGATACTTGGCCAGGCACTTGTTCATGCAGTTGAAGAGCGCCCCCAGCAGGCCGCCCACCACCCCCATCAGGACAAAGAAGGCCAGGTCCACAACTGTCCACAGGTGGCAGTTCTTGTCTCCATCTTGACACTGATGAGCAAGGAGTTTTGCAGCAGGGTTAAACTGATATATATCACAATATTCCATGTTATCAAATATTGTCCAAAGCCTATTTGCATCCATGATATAATGTCAGGGAGGCAGTCAGTCAAAGTGATGATGTGGAGCAAAGTGGAGATGAAGAGTTTGACATCATCATCGTAGCAGTGGAAGTGGAATCAGCAGATGATGTTACCAAGGGAGAGCATGAAGCAAATGAACAGGAGAGGATCAGGCACTGAACACTGGGGGACACCTTGGGACAAACGAGCACTCTTGACTCTTTACCTTAAACTCTCCAAAGTTGAGCAGACCAGGCAGCTGGAAGGAGCCCCACTTGTTGAAGTTGATCCCTGAACGGAAGAAGTTGAGGGTGAAAGTGGCCGACATGGAACAGAAGAGCTGAGAAAGGAGAATGGTTTATCATACTCAGTGGTTAGTGCCATAATGGTACAGCAAAGCCCACTGACAGACTGAGGCAGTAGGGTTGATATTTCAGATAAAACAACAAAAACAAACAAAACTACAACGAACAAAAGAAACTCATCACAATACAGCTACAAATAAACCAATCAATCACAGTACAGTTACCAAATAACCAATAAGAATACAGCTACAGAATAGACTTACCAATCATAATAGAGCTACAAGTCAACCAATCAATCATAATATGGCTACAAATCAACCAAACAATCAAAATCCCAATTCTTGCTACATAAAATGGCAGAAGATCACCAAATGAGCATGGCTGAGTCGCTGCTGGTTGTTCACTGGAAAAGGTTACATACCACTTTCCAAGTGAGAGCCTGGTTCCAAAAAGAGGAGCCCTCCTCCAGACTGAAGAGGGTGCCACCTATAGGAGCACCAAAGGCAGCAGCTACTCCAGCAGCAGCACCCGCTGACACAAAGTCTCGCTTGTCCCTAAACAGTAAAGACAACACAGTGACATATGGTTGACAATACATTTGCAGCATATTTTGACATCTAAGGAAGCAGTGAACAGTGTGCGGCGGTTTTTTCATACCTGTCACTGCGGAAATAGGGAAAATCAAATTTGATCCTCTTGAAAGTGATGCTCTGAAACTGATACAGGGAGAAAACAAATGATTAGCATCATTAAGCCACGATAAGAGTCGACGTGTCAGTAACAGGACAGGGTTGAGGTTATCTTACTTTTACATGGTAAGGTGGGCGTGATCAAATTATTGACCGCAGCCCTTCCTAATTTAGTTCTGTTTCTAATCACTCCATTTTAAGCATCCTGAGGTCTTAAAGAACAGCGACACATTTTTTCAAATCTGTAGTCGGGTGAATGAACATGAACACTGAAACAAGCCTCCCGTTCAGACTGAACATTAAGGGGTTCCTTTCCTAACATGCCTCTAAAGTGTCACTCCAAAACGTATCTGACGCCAATACGAGGCTGCGGCAGTCTTAGTTCAGTCTTTGTGTTTCTGTGCTGAGCTGAAACGGAGGGACGGTAACACAAAGCTTCGTGTTAGCTTCAGCTGAAGTTTAGGATGTGTCATACTCAGTCTCTGTCCCTGATTGTTGATGTTGTGTTCGAAGATGTGTTGTATTGTACCTGAGGAAGGCCAGCTCCCACAATGGCTCCACTGTGTATCATCGGACCTTCTTTCCCCACAAACAGACCTGAGGAGACACACACCAAGTCAGAGGCACTGTCCACCCTGACTCATCACCAGTACACCACACAAATTATGGCTGTGTGATCAGCTACTTTCCAACGCTGCTTTTCCTAAATCATCCTTCCAGTACCTTTTTATATTCATTGAGTGATCAGAACCACACTACTTAATCTCTGATCTGATTGCACAAGAATCTATGAAAAGAGGGCAAAACTCCAGCAGCAGTTGAAGATGTTTTGACCTCTTTGGGCTTCTTCCTTCCTCCATGCACGTTGGAAGTAGGTGAAGTTGTGCCACAAACCTTACTTTGTTTCTACAACCACTTCGATGCAAACACTTTTATTGTACACAACCCTCTGTCATACTTTACCTCCGGCCACACTGAACAGAACTCCAGCTGCCTTGCACACAAAAGTTCGCAGTCGCACAATTCCAGGAATTTTCACGCCGTTCAAGTAACTTTTAATTTCTGGGATCCCCGAACCTGCAGCTACTGGCTGGAGAACAGGGCACCAGAACACAGCATGTTAGCATCCTCACATGATTCCACTGAGTCGTGTATTCTCCTGTGTCTGAGCTGTCTTACCTCAATGAGGACGAACACACTGGCGATGAAGACGAAGGTCATGTTGAATGCCAGGAGCTCCAGCAGAGACAGAGGTAGGCAGCCTTTTTCAGTGCACTTCTCCACAGCTGATGGCGTTCAGATAAGGTAGAAGAAAACACTGAGACGAGCAATCCAGCTGTGACCAGCTTCTACTGTTGTCACAGTTATGTTACTGTAACAACACAACAGCAGTTACACTCAATGATGCTGTATCTTTGACAACTATAACCTGAAGCTGCAGGTTTATTCAGGCCACACATTAATGAGTGGAGAGTGATGATGCTTTGAGAAACAGTCAAAATTATTGTGAGTGATTTTATGCAAAAACAGCAAAACAACTGGTGTGGTCCCTCAGTGTATTCATAGGCATTAACCTGGAGAAATGCTCCATACAAAACACAAACAAAACATAAGATGTACTGTATAAACTCCATAAACAACTTATTAGTTACAATCAATGTACTATCAATACAATTCAAGTTACAATATGTATTTTCCACATTAAAATTTCTAAAAACAACTAGACCTATCTTGTGTTGTGTTGTGTTATGTTGTGTTGTGTTATGTTGTGTTGTGTTGTTGAGTTCTGTTCTTACATAATCCTAAATGTTTCCATCAACTCTGAAACCTGAGAAATCAGTGATTTTAATCAGTGTAACGCTCCATTTCATGTGGTCGCCTGTCAATGACGTCATATCCTCTATGTGCATGCATGAGTGTTGTGGTTGTCTGAAAAGATGTTTTGACAGAAGCTCAACATTGAGTTTTATCTGGATCTGAAGTTATAAGATTGAAAAGCTTGGCGTTAACTCGGCTCCTAGCCCCTCCAAGACGTCCTGGGTCCGCTAAACAGCGTTGGTGAAACACTGAGTTTAAACGTGAAACTGCTTTATTCAGTGTTTTTACTGGTTATAATCACCTGGGGCCGGTTTCACAAAGAAAGACTTTGACTGTGGCTTAGATATAACAAATACCTGATAAATGAACTAGTGAATTCAGACTTGTTAAAGGATACAATCACCGACCAGAGTAAACTTGACTTTGGTGAAGAGGCGAACAAAGAAATCCACAAACAGACCCACCTGAAAGAGACATGAAGGTAACATATTTTCGGGTGTTTTGGAACATGTTGGAGTCTAGTAAAGAAAACCTAAATATTGCAAATACACTTACCAGACCCACTGTTACTCCGATGGTGAACACCATGATCCACCGTACTGCCTCATACTTTTTGGCTTTCTATTGGAGATATAAAATCATTTGACATACAACATCTCAAACTAAGAATTAAACCATTTAAACCTGTGAGTCTTTCTTTCCTCAAATCATAACTTTGTACACAGAGTTTTGTGAACTGATCACACAGCACACATTAAGATACTCTATGTGATTTAATTTCAGAATAGCAATAAGGTTTCTGAGGTTTCTGTAAGAATAACAGAGACTAGTGTTGTCTGCAAAACAAACATTAGAAGACAGTTTACAAAATTAGACAAGATCAATTATGCAGTTTAAGAACAAAAGTGGCCCCAAACTTGATCCTTATGGAACACCAAGTTTAATACTAAGAGGAGCTGAGTTGATTCTTTAAAAAAAATTTCCACCCATGACAATAGCTATAGAAATATCATAACACATTATACGGCACACTGAGCCTCAATAGGTTCTTTGAAAAACAATCGTTAACAGTTTTGTTTTTTTAAATACAGTATGTAAAATTCCTCCTGCTGGAATTTTGATAAGGCAACAAGGCACAAATGTAATCCCATCTGCATGCTCTTATAGAGTGCATTATCTACATCTGAGCAATTACTCAACAGAAGTCACTTGTCTTACCCTGTTGTCCATCCCCTCCAGAACCTCCACATAGGGTTCATTGATGCAGCGGTCATAATCCAAACTCTGTTGAAGCCAAAACAAAGACTGTGTAACTATTACCTGGGTCACACATGAATCTGCCAACACTGGCTGGACATCTTTCTCCTAATTATGGTTTTCCACAAGTTTTTTCACCTCATAGTCTTTCCTCGGTAGAATCTCATCTTCTTCATCCCGGAGTTCCCCAAGGATTGTCTGGGGGGGAAAAAAAACGGCACAATATAATATAAATAGTAGTTACTGGACGTAACTACAGTTATATGTGTGAGTGTGTCACCATCTAACAGGCTTCTCACTTGGTTAACCTCTTTGAGACGACTGTCACCGTGATAAAGGTAGAACTTCACCTTGATCTTACGTTGCTGAGGCAGCTGACAACAGGGTCAAAACCTGGGTGTTATAGGTGAAGGTGTAAATCCCTTCTCTTGCTTGTTCTTTTGCTTGTAGGATGTTAACACGCTACATCATTGCAGGATGGCAGAGCTTCATCGCACGGTGAAAAGGGGACAGCATATATGCATTGGAGTTTTAAAAGGGATTGTGGTGTGCAGTTACACCCTGACTGAGTAATGACACAAAGATTTGCCTCAGGGTGACCAGGCAGAGCCTCAAAGGGGTAAACCAATAGCAAAGCCTGTTCGAGTACAGGTAGAGTCAGAATACAAACATGTCCGGCACAGTAAGGACCCTTTACCTGAAATTAAGACAGCTACAAACTACAAATCCTTAAAGTGACCAGAACCACTATACCATCAGCCACTTTTCGATGCTGGTGCTACTGGCTGAATCCAAGAGAGCAAAATGCTGGCCCAACATATGCCTGGGTCCTTAGCCCAGATCTGGCCCATGTACTTCCACATCTAGGACAGATTCTGCCTGTTGTCCTCAGACACAAGATTGTGGAAGTAGCATCTGACAGTCATGCTGTATATGGGCCAGATTCTGGCCGTAGAACTGAGTGTATACTGGGCTGGAAGAAAACAAAGGACTTTGCTACATGGGATGCCAATTAATTCACAAAATCCAGACATCTCAGTTTTGATACCACTTTAACAACAGCTGAGTTTTACCAGTAATAAGAAAGTTGTATGTGTATGTCAACTTCTTGTGTGGTTAGAAGAACATGCCAGACTCCATACAGAATTTGTACATTTAAGGTTGACTTATTTTGTAAATGTAAACAAAACAGAGAGACATGATATTTTATGGGGGTAAATTCTATATTTTGACATTCTCCCAACAAATTTATCAAAACCTACATTGAGTTGGAAGATGATTGGTATACTGTTACAACGGGGTGATTGAATATAAAAGTACTTTGGTCCAAGGGCCTCGTCTTCATAAGCACAGGGGAAAACAGCGAGTTATATTCCCTGCGTGTCGCTCACACTGTGAGGACACTTATTGCCCGTTTCAGCCCAGTTGTTGTTAAGCATGGTGAATGGATTGAGGGTCACTGCGCTTTGATTGGAAAAGCTACAAGACAACGGAACACAGTCACTTAAACAGGGTGGAGTAAGAGAGCCAGTATATACAGCACTCAGGAAAACTGGAGAAATTTTGAGGGAAAGAAATTATTATAAAATCATAATGAAATAGTTAATAGAGCCCTGCAATGACTAATAATTACATAATTCCTTACCAGTTCCTCTGGTGTCCGTGTCTCTCCTTCTCTGCAGCAACATTGGCAACAAAAACAGTTTCCACAACACGCCATCTTCGTTGTTGTGTCATGCTGCGTTCAGAGCTTGTGGGAAAACCATCAACTTTAGAAAGACCAAAACCTCTGGAACAACCTGAAAAAACACATTAGTAGGTAGAACATCATCCTGTTTTACAGCAAACGAGAGGTCCACGCTGTAAGTACGTCCTAAAAAAGCGATTTCAAATATCTGTTCATAACATTTAAGCTACAGAAAAATGTTATCATATTTCCCATGAGACTTAAAAGCAACACGAGCATCTCCTCCTCACGTGACGAAAAGCGGAAGGTTTTCCATCGAACCATCAAAACTGCGTGAATTTACGCACGGGGCTGTATTTTAAAATAAAAGCATCATGCACACTTTAAATTGATGCATGTGTAGATAATGAAACATTATCAAGTGGAAATTTATCATGTTGTAAGGAAAGCTGTTAGATTTGCTATTATTGATTTTACGTCATATATAATTATAATAGTGGGCAGTCCTGATCAACCTAAACACAAGGCTCTGACCACGGGCTTCGACAGGACTGTTGTACTTTAGGCTGCGTTTTCGGACAGTAGGGAAACCTCTATTAGTCTATTACTCTATTGTTCACTTTCAATTTTCAGATAATAAACATTTGTTTGCTGTTAGCATTTAACATTTATTATGACCTCTGACAAGACTGTGTATGAATGTCAACTAAATTCAACAAAATTAACAACTCAATTTTATTTGTGAAATCGTAAAAAGTTCATTAGAAGTTCTGATTCAGGGTCAAAATAAAAATCAGCTTTACAACTCCTTAAGAAACCCACATGAGGATTGAACTACCCGCTGCTCTGTTCTGTTGTGTCTAAACTGTCGGGTTCCCGATATGACTTGAATGCAGCACCTCATCGCTGACGCCCACCGCGACGCTGAAGTCAGCTTCCTATTCGAAAATTAAGGAGAAAGTTCAGGGAAACTTACTTCACACAGTTTTTTTTTGCACCTGTTGTGAACACGTGTTAGACATATAAGGTAAAGCTTTAAGACTGTCTGAAATCCTCGTCCATACTTGCAAAGCTTTTATTTTATTTGTGAAAATACAAAAAGGGACATTTCATCCAGACCACAACACACCAGGTCCAGATTAAAAACCACTACTCCTAGAATTGTCAAACCTGGACTTTATCATCCCAGAGAGGCCAGAGACTCTTACAGACACAGTTTCAGATTTGTTTAACCTTTAATGCATTTGTGGAAATGTAAGAACATACTTCACTCCTCATGCCTCTGCCTCTGGTGAGAAGCAGCCACATTTTATTCTTGAGGAGCAGTGGTTCTTGCATTTTGATGATGACATCCAGATAAACAGGACTATTAAATACCTGTCAGACTTCCTCCACACCTGTGACCATGGTGTCTTCTGACAGGGTCAAACGCATCCTAGGTGTGATGCTGTCAGAGATACCAACAGCACTGATATCCATGAACAGACTTTCTGTGCTTTATTTTATTTTATTTTCACATATAAAAACAAAAATTTCTCAAATCCGAGAGTGGATGTCAGACAGCGTTAAAGTTTTACCTTAAATGTCACTTTTTTTCAAAGAGAGGAGCTCAGCACCTTAAGCTAAACTTCCCTTTAAAGTTTCCCTTAACTGTCGAATTTGAAACTAACTTCCCTGAATCGCGGGGCCTTTTTCCTTCCCCCAAAGTTTCCCACGTTGTGGCAGTTGATGTGTAGTCTTGGATGGACGTAGTCTGGGATACCTGCAGCACGAGGAGAACCGACCGGAGCAGGTGGGAGAAGCGGTGTGTGCTTTGTTTTCCCGCTGCATGTACCTGGGTTTATTTTATGTCGTTGTGTTGGGAGCTTACTGTGTTTTTCCTTTCGTTTAACGGGCTAACATCGCTCGAGCGCACGTAGCTAACTGCACTCAGCCAACAGAGACGGGGACACCGGGATGTCTCTCTGGTCCCTTTTACACTGCCTGTTAAATGCGAGAATGTTGCGGCTTTATTCCGTCTCCTTGTTTTGTGTAATAGGGACGAACAGGGGGCGGGGCTTCATTGTTCAGCTTTTAAATCGGCAATGTGCCGGCTTGTTTGGTTCAGTGTAAACAAGCAAAGGCAGAGTAAAGACAGGTTTTTCCCAACGGTAATATAGCGCAATCTGTGTGTAAAAGGGTTTCTGTGTTTGGGACATAACTTTATCACAAATCAGCCACTTTATTTTTGCTTTTGTGGTTTTCTGTTGAACTTTAAACATGTAACTTTAATTTGAACCAACTGTATATTGTTTATTCATAATCTGTGAGGTTGTACATTATCAAAAAAAGAAACAATAAAAGACCAAATTTTGTGTAGGGTGTGTTTTAATGTCTGCTCCCGTTGCTGTCAAAGTACAGCTGGATATCTCCAAACACTGACAGGGCAGAGTCAGATTGATCTGTTTTGTGTCTCCTTCTCTTCTCAGTGTAATTTACCATCATGGTGAACCAGGTGCAGCGAGGGGAAGGTAATTGGCAGTCCTGCAAGAGCGACTCCAGTGGGGCCAGTAACAGTGGCGGGGAGAGCTCCAAGGAGAGTTCCCGGTGTTCCACGCCGGTGCTGGATGCAGACCGGTCAGACAGGCTGCGGGACAAGATGCGGAGGAGGATGGAGTCTGGAGACCGCTGGTTCTCGCTGGAGTTCTTTCCTCCCCGCACAGCCAGTGGAGCTGTCAATCTCATCTCAAGGCATGTGAAATCAAACCGGGCCTGAACTTTATACAGGAAATATGATGTGTGTGGAATCAACAATGCCTGTACTAAAGTGGGACACAAGGACAGGTCCAGGTCCAGGAATGGTAAACCAGTAGCTCCAAGAGGCTTTTTGTAATCCCTGCAGCAAAACTTCAGAGTGATTGGTTTGCTCTAGTGTTACAGTAACCCATTTTCATTAAGCTGAACTTATAGAAAAGAAGCTGACTAAAAGTACTGAGATCAACGGTGTCACTAACCACTCAGGAATCGTCTGTATTGTAACCAAACAGCAGTCTGACCATTTCTTTTGTGCATGTCACTGTTCTGCAGATTTGACCGCATGGGCTCCGGAGGGCCCCTGTTCATCGACATTACCTGGCACCCAGCAGGGGACCCGGGCTCAGACAAGGAAACCTCATCTATGATGATTGCCAGCACAGCGGTCAACTATTGTGGCCTCGAGAGCATCCTCCACCTGACCTGCTGCAACCAGACCAAAGACAAGATTACTGGCTACCTGGCCAAGGCAAAGCACCTGGGCCTCAAGAACATTATGGCGCTCAGAGGAGGTAGGAGACTGAGGTGTTCCCATGCCATATTTTCCTTCCCGATTCTGAACTTGTATCGGCCAATAAAGAGTACTGATCTGATACCATTGTACCAAATGTAACGGCTGTAAACGGCTAATATTACGCTATTTACCGGAAGTCAGTTCTTCAAAACTGTAGTTGTGAGTGGCTGCACAGCGTAACTTCCTGTTTACAGCAGTGAAGAAGAATTGATTTTCAGGAAAACTGCTGTTTTACAAGGTTTTTCACTGAGTGTGCAACTGTGAAGTTTATTAATAGATTATGTGGTATCACTAACGGTTGTTTGTGTACTTGTGTACTCGCCAATACCTGATACCATGTTTTAGGCCAAATCTGAGGCATTTCTGATACTAATAGTGACATTTGTTTACATTCTTAATTAGAGGGAACAGGGAATTGTTTGCTCCATAGTTTTTCAGTCATGACAGAATAGTTCCTCAGTCAACCGGACAGGAACAGTAGCTTTGTCTGGAGTGTGTGAAGTAGAAACCTGCTACTGAAAGGCAGCACATATGATGGAGGTACAGTATGTACATGTCCTGGTAATGTGTGTTGTTCTTGTGTTTTTCATGTTAGTCACTTGGTGTGATTTACCTGCAAAATGTTGCTTAAAGAGACCAACACAAACTTTTGTTTTTTAACTGCAGTTCTGTTTCTGACCGGTAGTTCTACCTTTTCAGGGGAGGAAATGAGATTTCGAGAATAAATGTTATGAGATTAAAGTGTTGATATTTTGAGATAGGTAAAATATAAAGTTTAAGTACAATAATTTTACAAATGATTTCATGAGTTGAATCTATTGGCTGTTCTTTGATTTCTTTAATGCACTTTTCAGTTTTACTCTGTTTGTGTATTTTGACAGCTGAACTAATCAAAGTGCTCAGTCTCAGGTGTCGTGAGTGATTCCACATCACTCTGGATTTCTGTAGTTGTAGAAATCCTCATAACATCTGGCTGCCAGCTGAACTGTGGTATTGTGATGTCTCTGCAGACCCAGTGGGGGTAGACTGGGAGGAAGAGGAGGGAGGCTTCAACTACGCCATCGACCTTGTTAAACATATCCGATCTGAGTTTGATGACTACTTTGACATCTGCGTAGCTGGTATGTTTTCAGCCTCCAGATCAGTAGCAGACAGTTTAAGTGGAGTTTTACTTGTAATGTTGTGGTATTCAGTGATTTAAATGCGCTGGTCTATTCAGGCTACCCCACAGGTCACCCTGAGGCAGAGAGCTATGAGCAGGATCTGAGACACCTAAAAGATAAGGTCGATGCTGGAGCAGACTTTGTCATCACACAGCTGTTCTTCAGGGCGGACACTTTCCTCAAGTTTCTGGATGACTGCAGGGCGATAGGTATCACGTGTCCCATCCTACCAGGAATCTTCCCCATTCAGGTAAGTCGGTGCTCCAGGAACCGGGATACTTTCATCATCATCATCATCATCATCATCATCATCATGATGCAGAAATCACAGGTTGATGTTCACGCAATCCTACAACTTAAAAACAGTAGGATCATTGTTTTCCTCCATGCCAGCGACAGACAGGATCATTCTTGAGAAAATATTATTCACATTTGTTACAAACATTCATTTGGACTCAAGGATGAACTTATTAGAATTTGTTGGTCAAAGGTCAAAAGTCACTCTGACCTCACAAAACACATTTTTGGCCATAACTCATGCAGTAATTATGACACAATTTAACACCAGTGTCTGACAGAATAAAATGATGAAGTGATGTCAAACAGATAATTCAGGATAAAGCTGGACTTGAACCTGTTTCTTTCCAGGGTTACCAGTCCCTGCGTCAGCTCGTCAAGTTGTCAAAGCTGGAGGTACCAGAGGAGATCACCAGAGTCATTGAGCCTATCAAAGACAACGATGCTGCTATCCGTAACTATGGAATCCAGCAGGCGGTGGAGATGTGCCGTGTGCTGCTGGACAGCGGGAAGGTACCAGGCCTCCACTTCTACACACTGAACCGAGAGGTGGCCACCATGGAGGTGCTCCGACAGCTGGGGCTGTGGACAGAAGATCCCAGGTCAGTTATCCCTCCGCCTGCTCGCAGCACAATTATAGCAAAAGTCAGAAGCAGTCGTGGAGTTTTAGGAAATAAATAGTTTCTCTCAGTCAGCAGTCTCTCGTTCACATCTGCACCTCCTCTGAATGTGGTCTGAGTAATCGGATTGATAATACGTCCTCAATGCGTCTCGTGTGTGTTCTCATCTGAACTTAGAGCAGTCCACTTGTGATAGCAGGTCTGAACAGGGCCAAAGAGAGCCCGAGCAGGTTGAACTGGTTTAGTGGAGAAGGTCCCTGCCCTTTGTCTGTCTGGCTGTGTGAAAATACGGATTTTCTTTTTTCCTGCCAGGCGGCCTCTTCCCTGGGCCGTCAGTGCCCATCCCAAACGAAAGGTAGAAGACGTTCGACCGATCTTCTGGGCCTCCAGACCCAAGAGTTACATCTACAGAACCCAGGACTGGGATGATTTCCCCAACGGCCGATGGCAAGCTCCATTACTAATAGAGCTATGAGAATTGTGTAAAATGGTGAAGCCTACTATTAAATGACTGAGTGATGATGTCAATGTCTTCAGGGGAAACTCCTCATCTCCAGCTTTTGGTGAGTTAAACGACTACTACCTGTTCTACTTGAAGAGCAAGTCCTCCAAAGATGCTCTGCTGCAGATGTGGGGGGAGGAGCTGATGAATGAGGAGAGTGTGTTCGAGGTCTTCACCTGCTACATCACAGCCCAGCCGAACCGCAGTGGACACAAGGTAGAGGGAGGAAGAGGAGTGTCTCTGAATCTGACTTTTCACAGCACAGAACTTTTACAAAGGTCATGTTTACGAGTCAGACGTTACAACATCTAGTGTCCTGTAATGCCTCGTAATGTAGTCACAACATCACCATTACTTACCGATAAAATACGAACTATAGATTTCCTTATGTATGAGAATGAGATGTTCACATGGATCTCAGTCTCATGTCTTAGTGTGGAGCATGGAGCTGGGTGTCGCCGCTGATTTACACAATCAATTCATTTTATTTGACTATTTATGGTTAATTGTAGGAGTGTTCTGGGCGGAGCATGAGGTTTGCCAAAGTGTGCACGTTTTCAATTTGATTAAGATTTAAAAAGGGGAAACTGAGTGGAGGTGTGTGTTTGCAGTCTGATTACTTTTTGCTGTATATTGTTTGTGGCCTTCGTGCGCACAGACACTTTTAGTATGTACTGTTTTCTAAATGAGGCCCCTGGAGTCAGGACATGGTTAGCCTAGCTTAGCATGAAGACTGGAAGGAGGGGGAAACAGTTAGCCATTGAAATATAAAACACCAGGTTTCTTCTTCTTGTGCCAGGTGATGTGTTTGCCATGGAACGATGAGCCTCTGGCCCCAGAGACCAACCTGCTGAAGGATGAGCTGGAGAAGGTGAACAGACGAGGCGTCCTCACCATCAACTCCCAGCCCAGCATCAATGGGAAACCCTCCGCAGACCCTGTAGTGGGCTGGGGACCCGCAGGAGGCTACGTCTTCCAGAAGGTAGTCAACACTGTTGGTTTTGTTTGCGTGTTCGGATGGGGTTTGTCTCATAATCCTCTTGTTGTAAATTCAACAGGCCTACCTGGAGTTCTTCACCTCCAGTGAAAACGTCAACGCTCTCCTCAAAGTACTGAAGAAGTACGAGCCCCGTGTCAACTACCATATTGTTAATGTGCATGTAAGTTTGAACAGGGAGCTATCAGTCTGTGTTTGTGTGCTTTGTGTGTTTGTTTGTGGGTCAACATCATGTCATCGTGAACACTTTGTGTGCAGGGCCGTAACTTGACCAATGCCCCTGAACTGCAACCTAACGCTGTGACGTGGGGGATCTTCCCTGGCAGGGAGATCGTTCAGCCCACTGTAGTGGACCCGGTCAGCTTCATGTACTGGAAGGTAAGATGGAGATCGTCCTGCCGATTCGGATGTAGATAGGAGTGATGGGTTAAATCTCCTGGGCAGAACTGGCACCTTGACTAATAAACAGGGGCATGTGATTGACGTCATGAAGTACATTGTATTTGACACCAGCAGTTTGACTGGTGGATCTCTTCTGACTGTCCCCATGTTGTTCTCAGGACGAGGCCTTTGCCTTGTGGATCGAGCAGTGGGCCAAACTCTATGAAGACGAGTCTCCTTCACGGATGATAATCAAGTATATCCACGACAACTACTTCCTGGTCAACCTGGTGGACAATGACTTTCCTCTGGAGAACTGTCTGTGGCAGGTGATTGACGACATGTTTGAGCTGCTCGATGCTCCTCCAGAGACGCTCAGTGACCTAACAGTGTCAGAATAAAGTCCAGCATTTCAAACAGGTTTTTTTTTAAGGAAAGTAACACTAAGGAACTGTCAATATTTTATGCATCATCTATGGAAGCTGCTATTAGAGTAAGAAGTGTATTTCGCAGTGTTTTCTAAAGACTTTTTATAAATGTTTTTTTTTTAACATTTGAGTTAATGGAAAATCTGGTGGAAAATGAAACTGTACAAGAGGATCAGGACCATCTGTAGCTTTATCCTCTGCAGTTCCCTCAGCTAATAAACTCCACTCAGACCCAGAGTTTCTTATGGACAGAAAAACTACACATGAGAAACTAAACTCCCACATAATGAATTGTGAACATGCTGTGTGCCTTTTAAAGTGTTTTTCAGTAAATGTTTTATTTTCAGAGGAAAATAAATCAATTTGTGTATTTGAATAAATTTTTTTAAAGATATGTACTGTTCTGGGTGAAAACCTGATTCAGGTGTGAGATGTGTGAGAGTCAACGTCCCATTTAATCTCATTTTGATGCTATAAACATAAGAGTCAGACAAACGGATGCTAATGACATTTATATGTTTTAAATGTGTCATTTGTTTGCTCTGCTGTTCAGTACTGTACTATAAGTAACCTGCTCAGTGTATGTTACTGAGCAGCTCATTTATATATTTTTCTAATTCATGTGGATCAGAGGTGGGGGACTCTCTATAGCTAATTTCCCTCCTTCATGACCTTTTCGCCCATTTTGGGATCAGCTGGGAGTCGGGGGCGGAGTCAGAGCTTAGACGTGACACTGATGACTCGAAAGTACCTGACTTTTCTTTCTTTCTTTTTTTTTTTTTAAAACATTTTGCAAGTTACATTTTGTTTTCCAAACATGATTGGGTGATTTTTAGTGCAATGGGCGCTGAAAATACTGACATTGATTGCAGGAGGAAAGAGGATTAAGCACAATGCAGGTTCCACATAGAGATGTATAGTAGTAGTAATAACAAGACTGGCACTCATACCTCCGCTAAAGGCCAAACGATCCGACCAACATCCCAGACAGAAAGTGATTCCATCTGGGCTTCCTGGATCCTGTCTTTTTAAACGTGGAAACTGGAGCTGATCATCGGGATTTTATTTAACTTGACTTGCTTGTCACCACAGTAACTTGGGACCTGAAGGTTAAGACTTGCTTGTGACTCACTCCCACCTCTGATGTGGAGTATTGCTGCAAGACATTCAGTGGCTTCATTAGGTTTCAGAATGACAGCACCACCACATAACCATGGGTCCAAAGGCCGTAGAGCAGATGACATGTTGGAGATTTTCCACAATATTGAGTAACTGACCATCAACAAATGAAAGTACAAATCATCACCGTGCAGAGAAGTGGTGTGAGCTGATGTAACGCACTTACTTTACTCTGACCTGAGGATTTTGACCGGGTCACTTACATCAGTCAGACCATCAACAGTCATCTCCGCCTCATAGACCTACACCTCGGATGGAAATGTGCCGAGGCGGCGGGGCACAGCAACCTTCCTGACAGCATCGCAGGACTGACCTGAGATAAGCAATGTAATCAAAATATCTGCATCACAACTTATTGCAGAGACAAAGACATGAAATCTGGTTGAATTATGGCTTCTATTCTGAAAAGATATATAATCACCACTGACCACCTCTCACTGGGGTTTATATATTTCTGTGAAATAGGAAAATGTGATGCAATTTGAGTTAATTTAAAAGCCATATGTTGAATACACTTGTCCAACATCCACTTCTGTCTATTGTGCTAGAGTTATGTTAATGAACGGATCATTTCTCCGGTGTTGGCACGGTGCCGTGTCTCTACCTGTGATTTTAGTCATTGCAGGTCAAAAATCAGTATTGGACAAACAAAAGTTTTACATGATGATGGCGCTCGGCGAAAAGTGAAACCAACTTTCAAGACAAAACAGTTTTTGAGAGATTTCACTAAAAACAATAGCTCCAAATTTTAGTTTGTCCACTACTGGTTGTTGCCTTTCAGGGAAAGTCACCATTTTGAATAAAAGAACATGACCCTTGTGGGTCCGTGTCGACCTCATGGTGGCGCTAGAGGATCAATCGTATGATCACCAGTGTAAACAGGATTCATCCTCAGGGAACCACAAATGTTTGTTCAAAGTCCAGTGGTTGAGTTAGTGTTGTCCCGGATCAAAAACAAACGACTCCATCAGGAGTAAACAGGACTGTGTGTGCATGGAGATGACCTATCCATGCTCTGCTGGGAAACTTAAGTGGTTTCAGTTTGATGCACAGTGGAGTCACTGTGGAGGATGCAGCTGTCAGCATTACTCTTCCACATGTAATATTACATCAGCCAAAGTTGTTCTACCTTGCAGATGTTGGCAGTGTCTGTGGTTTGCCAGTGAGTCATAGTAAACACTTAGGATTGGTTTTCTTCACTAAAAGGTGAGTGATGAGATGCACAGCAACAGGGCTGCTCATTTCCTCAACAGAGAGAACATATAACAATATCTGCTGTCATATCATTTTACTTTTAGATAGATAATTGATCTTTGATAGTGATATAGGCATCACTAAGACTGTTTTAGATTTACAGTAGGTGAAAGTTCAACAGTGCCATGAAAAGCATGTAGTTCAATTCTGGCCAGGAATGTACAGACTGAAGCCTCAGCTCTGACCTCTAACCCCTGTTTCCAGAGGAACTCTTAACCATGTGACCAGAACAGCTGCTGCCTCTCTCTGGATATCTGTGTCAAGACTGATATATTGTAATATTTATTATCTATTCACCCCT
This sequence comes from Seriola lalandi dorsalis, assembly GCF_002814215.2. Classification (NCBI taxonomy): domain Eukaryota; kingdom Metazoa; phylum Chordata; class Actinopteri; order Carangiformes; family Carangidae; genus Seriola; species Seriola lalandi. The sequence goes on from NW_019525022.1 coordinate 118,901, forward strand.
TGAGGTAAAATATTGACAATGGTTCCTTTTATTCAGTTGTCAGTGAGCACGCACGCGTTACATCTGGATACAGCTGTCACTGGTCACTGGACACACTCGAGCTCTGATCACCATGGGCCTCAACAGTCCATCAAAAACTGGAATTCACATTAAGTAATTAATGTGTCAAGATTCAGGCGATTTGAAGCTATAAGAAAATATAAGAGGCTCTTGGGGTCAGTGACTATGGTCACTTTGTAGTTCAGATGCTCTGATTGCACCTTTCAAGGCTGGATTGTTAAACAGATGAAGCAGCTGCCATAAGTGCTTCAGCCCCGGGTTCCCACCTTAACTCTTCAGTGACAGTCATCATTTGATGTACATGAGATTTTGAGTGTGGTCAACACAGACACATGATGTGTGCTCGTCTCTCGTCTCTGGCTCCAACCAGTGGACACAAGTAAGACTGTAAAGAAACATACAATACATGTTGTCCATCACCAGACGGTTCAAGCAGGAAATCCTAAAGGGACAGGGTCGTCACAACAGTTCGGATTATTTGGAGTTGGGTTGTATGAGTCATGCACAGTCGGTGTATTACCTGCAGTAGATTCAGACCAGCGTGCTGCCTGCTAAGAGAGGCAGCAGGGGACACCTGCACACAAGCAGAGCTATCAGTTGCTGTGCACGGGGGCCAGCAGAAAAAACCTGTTTTAGACCCTTTTAAAAACGCCCAGCGAAACAATCTAATATCTGTTGAAATGTACGCTTCATACTGGAATATTTTCAGCGGTTTATCTTCTCGTGAAAACAGCACTTTCCTTTGGCACAACATTTTTTCAACCGCTTAACTATTGTATTCCTACACACAAGTTATTCTTATAATATCGTAACAATGAAATTTGATTTTAAGAACACAACTTCAATAATACAATATTCTGACTTCTTCTAAAATGTGACATAACATAGCTATATTACAAATATCCTTGCAGAATAATGACTATCTTGTGATATTACATTATTACTGTAACAACATTTTTTATTCGTGTAATCTGACTTGGTGTCTCTCATCTTTACAGTGGCCTAATACTGAGTCACTTGATCATTAGCTCCATTAAAGCTGCAACAAACTACCCTGGTCATAGTGTTTACTGACCTATTACTATTAACATGTATTGGAAAAATTCCAGTGAACAGTGGATTTAACTTTTATTTTCTAAAACACCGTACAGTTCTGTTGGACACAGCAACTTCATAAAAATCACAGCACAATTCATTAATTCATTCTGTTCAAGTCATCCGGCATTTCTGTGTTAATTATCACATATAAAATATTGTGCCCTCTGCATGTACACTAATATGACAGGGATGTTAAAAATACAAATACACTACATATAGAAATGTAACTGAGGAAAAGGGATGCTAAAGATATTAGTGTATGACTTTCTTACTCTTCAGGCAGAAGACTTTGACCTGTGGATTCAATTATAATTCACGCCAGAAAAAAACATAAATTGGATGAAAATTATATAATACTGACGTGAATTAAGTAATTAAGTAAATTATATAATTAAATTATAAATTCTGTTTGTTTTGTTAGTTTAGTGTCTCACACTGGAGACGGTAGTTTACATGCTGCGCTCTGCATGTGTTTAGGTTCAGGCCATAAGAACATTTTGGATTACATTCAGACAACATCAGGGTTTTGGTTAAATCTTAGCTAATCAAATTTTCATTATTTAACTAAGTTTCTCCACCTGATAGAAAGTGCATATTCCCCAAAATGTCTAACTTTTCCTTTTACTTTGTATAAATGAGTGTGAAATTTGTCTGTGAGCTCCACAGTAATTTACTGTAAAGTCCAGTCTACCAGGTGAAGATCATTGCTACAGTTTTTAGGACCCCTCTTCGTATGCTCAGTGCCGCCAAGACTACACACACAGAAAAGACGTGCTCCTTGGCACAATTTCACATAATGTTGGTTAATGAGCTACTTCCTGGAACACCCAAGCAACGACAACCAAGACTAGCTCGTCAACATCTGTGAGGACGTCAGCCTCAGCCGTCAAATTCATACCAACAATGGAAGGAGACTTTGTGCTCAGTCTGAGCTCACCTTCACACACACATTACCACACACACACACACACACACACACATACACACACACACACACACACACACACACACACACACACACACACACACACACACACACACGTTGGTGCCACCACAATTGTCTTTTTGTAGCACACAAATATGGGCTCAAAAATCTAACAGTTTAACAGAGTTTCCATCTGCTGCTGTTCTTGTGAAACTGTGGTTCACTTTTCAAAATGAACTTGTGACCAACAGAAAGTTAAGATCTAATATTTAAGCAGTCCATCTAACACTTCAAACCTGATCCTATGAACACCAAAATAGAAAACGAGAGTTTCAAATCATGTGCTGTAGGTTCACAGGGAGGTTCTGAATAAGATACTTACTGATATTTACAGTCTAAACCCATCCTGCTCTTTCTGCTGCATCACAGCCTGTCTCTCACTCCATTTAATCACTCACTTCAGTTTAAAGCCTGAGATACCACTTTCATCAAGATGGCAGGAGCTGAAAACAGATTTCCTGAGCTGCAGACAGAGCCCAGAGTAACTAACAGTGATGTCCTCAGTCCGTCGATCCATCGTCTGTCTGAAGACTGAACCTCTTATGTAAACATGAGCATATCATTAGTTTATAAGATATTTGAATTTGATAGCGTTCTAGCAGTGTACCCCAAGTGTAACAGGTAGCTTTGAATGTGTGCATGTACGGCAGCTTTCAGAGGTCAGGGTCATCCCCCCTGAGGGTGCTGAACTCCTCAGCGGCTGAGTATTTGTCAGAACCGCGGCCAGACGACTGGCGGAAGCCTGCTGCAATCTCATCAAAGGTTCGGCCCTTGGTCTCTGGCACCTTGAAGTAGGTGAAGACGAAGAAGCCCAGCAGCAGGACCGTGAAGATGATGAAGACGTACGGACCACAGAGTTGCTGCGTCAAAGGCAAAATGTCACTCATTTTAAATTATAGGCACGAGCTACAGCATGCATATTCAACAGTGAGGAGGGTTAATGGCATTTGTGGACTGCAACTGTCTTACCTCGACATACTGGAAGCACATCCCCACTAAGAAGTTGGCAGACCAATTGGAGAAACCAGCAACTGCAATGGCAGCAGGCCGGGGCCCCTGGCTGAAGAGCTCGGCCACAATGAACCAGGGAATGGGGCCAGGGCCAATTTCAAAAAATGCTACAAAGCTGAAGATGGCTGCAATGCTGACATAGGACATCCACTTGAGCTGGTCCTGAGGAACAGCACAATACAGATGTTTTCAGTCGCTTCATTTGAAAAGCTGAACAGATGGAGTAAAGGTGATCTCGAAAACTTACCAACAGCGCCATGGCAACAGTTAGAAAAATTGCTGAAACTGCCATTCCCATCAAACCAATGAGGTGAAGTGGTCTTCTGCCCATTCGCTCCACCACAAACAACTGCAAAGGACAGGAAGTGTCTCATGACAAGATGAAGGTAAATGTTACCAACATCTTTTTAATGGTTCTTTTGTGACTTACAGAAACCACAGTGAAGGCGGTGTTGACCACTCCTGCACCAATGGTTGCATAAACAGGCTGCGACACGCCTGCTCGCTCAAAGATCCCAGTTGAGTAGTAAAACACCTAAAGACGATGACATGACACAGGGAACGGTTGGCGTTGGTGTGCATATGAATTACTCTGTAGACACCTGAACTAAGAACTGGCCTCTTACAGCGTTGATTCCAGACAGCTGCTGCGAGAGCTGCAGCATGATGGCAACAAAGATGGGCTGGCGGTACATGGGGGAGCGGAACAGCTCGGCGATGGTCACCTTCTTCTCCCTCTTCATCTGCTGGCTCTCCTCCCTCATCTCCTGCATGTCCTCACTCACGTCGTCAGTTCCCCGCAGCTTCACCAAGACTGGAAGAGAGCAGTTCATGTGACATCTGTGTCGGGGAAACACACACTGATGTGCTGGACAGGATGTGTGGTCAAAAGAACAGGCGTTAATCAACCTTTCTGGCAGCTGTTGGTGCCAGTTCAGGTCACTACGGTAACGGTACACTGCGTAAGGTTGGTCCTTTAGGACAGTAAACATCACAACTAATTTAACTCTTGCCAAAGTTGTGTTGTTTATTATTGTGTGTTTTGTGATATGTGTGTGTGTGTGTGTGTGTGTGTGTGTGTGTGTGTGTGTGTCTGTCTCACTGCTGCGGGCTTTGCTCTCCTCGTTGCAGTTGATGAGGAGGTACCGGGGGCTTTCGGGGCAGAGGGGCAGCAGGATACACTGCAGCACTGCTGGCAGGAAAGTAAAACCCAGCAGGAGGGGCCACAGGGAGGCATTCCCCATGAGGGATTCAATCCCAAAGATCTACACAACACACACAACACAATGCTTACACACATACACACACACATATAACACTGTACAGCACACAGAGCATCACATTTGTCACAAGTCATAACCAAACAGGAACATCCTTTTAGACCGGGTTCAGGTTTTTGTCAGTTCCAGACATTTTTGACAAAGTATGTAACTTCTGCCTCTCAATCAAAGCAATATGGTGTTGAGTGATGTCACGAAGTAGCATGGGACCATGGGAGTTGTACTCAACACCACTGCAATCAGTGTCAGCCGTTCTGGAGGTTTTTACCAGGAGCTGAATTATCCACAGGTCTCATCTCCTCCAAAACAAAGAGACCAGGTGATTATAACCAGTAAAACACTGAATAAAACAGTTTCACGTTTAAAGTCAGTGATTAACCGACGCGGTTCAGAAGCAATAATAACAGCAGTGAACCAGCGGAGAACAGACACAGCCACCACATTCGTGCACCTTTTCTTGTTTAATATAAACACAGTCCCACCAGGCTGCTATGACTCCATGTCCCTTCAGTAGTGAGTTATCCCATCCGACTTCATGGTTGTGTCAGGACTTTGTCTGTGTAGCCGTGATGCAGCAGTGCTTCATCTCATGCAGGATATTCCATTACACTCACTTCTGCAAAGCTCCAGAGGATCCTGGTGGCTGTCGCTTGAGATTCACCATTCACATATTACATTCATGGCTCCATCATTTGCAGATTTTCTTTTTTGATGATTTTAATTGTACTTAATAGTCGCTGTGAAGGTTTGTATATTGCTAAACTAATTTTAAACCTACAGCTGAGACAAAAACTCGGGTGTGGCTAAATGCTGGGTTGTATTTTTAGAACATGGTATAATGTTATCTTACAGTTTGTAAAATGCACACTTTGAGTCATATCCAGATTCATGTCAGACTCTTCACAAACAATATGCAGGGTGGGGGTGGGGCTGGCACCAGTCCTGTCATTACCCTTAACTCATTTAACTTTAATAAAACATGATGTTCTGACACTTGAAACATAAGTGCCACTGTTACACAGACTGGTGTAAACACAACAGCCTGTGGTCAACAGTGTTTTAACATCTGCCAGATACATCATCACAAACATTACCTTTGTTGTGCAATAAGTTCACGTGGATACAATAATCTAATTATGACCAATAATCAGGCTAAGGCCTAAGTCCAATTAAGATGTTTTGTGCCTGCGTTGCTTTTAGGAATCTACTTGATGCACAGGACATGTGTTTGTATGCCAGAGAAACAATGGCAGCGTGGACCATACAAATAAAATGAACCCAATTCATTTTATAAATCATATGTAAATATTATATATATATATGTTGTTGTTCTTTTCTTATTATCGTAGAATGAAGCATTTTACCAACACAACACACGTTTTCAAACAGTTGGTCTGATGTGTGTGTGTGTGTTGGTACGTTGGACAAAAACTCAAAACAGTTGGACTAAAGTGTTTACATGACTGACAGTTTCATCATTTCAACATGGTGACAGTATGGTGACTCCGTCTTACTCACATTAATACTTTAATCACGTTATGTTGTGATTAAGATTGTTGTTGAGCTACAAAGCTCTCAAGCTTTCAAATAAAAGCCAACCTGGACAGAGAGGTGTTACGCCCTGTCAGACTTTTAATGTGAAACATCTGTACAGGAAGTGCAGATTTTGGAGGTTTCTTCCTGTTACAAGTGAGTTTTTCCTCCCAAATGTCACCAAGTGCTGCTCATTGTAGGAGCTGTTGGTTCCTCTTTATAATATTTTAAGGTCTTGCCCTGACTCTTTAAAGTGCTTTGAGATAGTATAAGTTATGATTTAATGCTATACAGATAAAATTGAATTGAAACTGAAATGAAAAAAAATTCATTTGAAATAATGGAGCAGGCATAATATCTGACTTTGTGGGTTTGAATACTTTTAAATGTTGATACTTTCACACTATAAGGAGTTTATTTATTCATTCTGTAGCCAGACGGGAAACTAAGGGGACGATCATGGTTCAAGGGTTGAGGATCTCACCTGTGCCATGAGAATGCCGATCACGACACCGAGCTGATGCAGAGTTCCTAACGCTCCACGGAGAGACGTGGGTGAGATTTCTTCAACATACATGGGCACAAAGCCAGTGGACAGACCAGAGTAGAGACCCACTATGAACCGGCCAATGATGAGCATCTCATAGGAAGCAGCCAGTTGGGAGAAGCCCATGAACACGGCAGCAATGAAGGCGAGTACGTTGGCCATGAGCATGGAGTTCTTCCTGAAGAGATGATAAGAATATTCATTAATGGTTTTTCTTTTTTTTTTTTTAGAGAATGTGTGATTAATAATGATGTTGGAGATAGGAAGAGTCGCACCTGCCGAACTGGTTGACGAAGAGGCCGACAGAGAAGGAGCCGAACATCCCGCCCACAGAGAAGATGGCCACAGAGAGCGACCACAGAGCTGTTAAAGTGGTCTGAGGGATGGGCTCTGAAAACCTGCTGCTCCACGTCTCGTTGTAGAAGCTCTCAATAATCTACAACACAAAACAGCACACAGTAGGTTCAACATGTAAGACGCATAAAAGACACATTCAACTTGCTCGTCTCAGGTTTTCATGTTAGTCAGTCACCACATTAGTCCAGAGTGAAATATTTTAACAACTACTGACTTCAGAGATCCTCTGACTTTTCCTCCGGCACCATCATTACGTTACCCTTGGATGGATTTCCATGACATTTGCTACAGTCCTGCTGGGTTTGGTGATCCTTTGACTTTCCCTCCAGCACCGGCAGCAAAGTTTTAACTGTCTATACCCATTAGCTCAGTGCACCACTAGGTCACAGTAGAGCCTCACAGAGCTACTAGTATGACTGTAGACTATGGGTCTCTTTCCTTGCCTCAGTGGCTCACCTGGTAGAGCGCGTCATAACAACAATAATGACTCTTAACACCTCTATGTTTTTCACAAGACGATACTCACATTCTGAGGAGCATTGATGACACCTGTGTTGTAGCCAAACTGGAGAGAGCCAATCACAGCTGTCCCCACAGCCATCATCAGCTGGGGCGTCACCTGTTGTTATAACAGAGAAACACAGATACAGGTCTGCGTTCAACAAGACAACCATCAAAGATTATTCATGCTGCTGATTGAGAGTGAAGAAGCCAAGAGGTTCAAAGTAGATGAGTGCAAACACATCTGTGCAGCTATAGTTAGCAACACTGACACAATGAATCACACTCAGCAGGTTTAAAGTGTGTGATGTGTTCACACTGGACACATTTAACTAAGCATTTCAATCAAGTATCTTTACTGAGGTACAACTGTAAGGTACTTAAATATTTAAATCTTACAGTGCTTTCACTACACTCAGAGGAAACATTGAACTGTTTACTTTGAAAATTATAATTTAACATCAAAAACATACGATAGGTTTAGAAAATATGATGCACTGCAACAGATTAAATAACACAACTGAACCTAAAGTACCTACAATTGGCTCCTCCTACAAACTACAAGCTAACATTGTTATAAAGCATTATAAGTACCTTCAGTACATTACTTTACTTTACTTAAGTACATTTTCAAATGTAGGATTTTTACTTGTAGTAATACTTTTAGATTAAAATACTTTAATGACAGTGAAGGGGCTGGGGTTAAGAACACAGTCTAAACCTGCTGTTGATGGACACAATCATCCCACAGTTCACACAGGCAGAAGCACACAACCACAAGTGTCTCTGAAAACACTAATACATGATATATTTGCTTCGTCTTAGTGAGTCTGAATCGACAGAGGTGGTCGATGTCTCGTTTGTTGACAAAGAAGAGCAAAAACACTCTGCTAGAGCGTTCACAATGACATGTACAACAATGAGTTATAGTAGTATGATGTAGACTTGGGACACGCTGGGAACAATTAGTGGCACCACTGAGGCCCGACAGTGATGGTGAGTGTGACCATACCGCTCTGAGGAACGTTATCCTGGCTATGATCTGTATCAGATGTTGTTGGTGAGTTTTGTCTCAGAAGCTGCTGTTTGTTTTACTTGCCACACAAAACCTGAGACACTGGAGAAGCACCTGTTATCACACTCTTTATTTTTCCTTCGGCTAATCAGTCACTTTATAACATGTGGTGCACTGATCACACTTTACCTTCCCGTCGCCCTCCATACCGGCTGCTTGGTCCACTCACAAACTTCCAGACAGACACAGAATCCGGATCATTAGTAATCCCTCAAATCAGTATGTGTCCTTTCAACAAAAACAAGTGGTCATGATGCTGTCTGTCCTGTTATTTAGTCCAACATCAGTGTATACAAATCTCTCTCAGATTCTCTCTCAGATTCTCCCTCCATTCACCTGCTGCAGTAAGCAGCTTTGTGACGTCAGCACTAAGTGGGTCTTAATGAGCTGCCGTGCCTCCGGAGGAGCGGGAGGATCTCTGTGCTGATTGGCTGAGGAGAAAATACAGAGTAGTAATACATTAGCAGATGAACAATCCCAGCGTTACTGATAAAAACTACTAAGTATGGCACAAGAACCTCTAGAAATACAACCGAAGAGGAACCACTTGTAAATCTTTATGTTATCCAATAAACAGAGCATCAACTGCTGCACTGTTTATTGCTACAGCCTCAAAAACCATTTGTAAAACATGAAATAAAGGAAAAGATTCAGGGAATCAAATTAGATTGTTTTATTAATTTTGTGAGATTATTAATCTTTACATTATTCTTATACACACACACACACACACACATATATATATATATATATATATATACACATATATATAGCCAGTCATAACCTGTACTGTGATTTATCTTTTAATGAAAGCTGAAAAGTCTACAACAGTCTGTGTTTGTGTGTTCCAGGTTCTCTCAACACCAGAAAGACAAGGGGTGGCCGCTGCTCCAACTGTTGCTGACTGACCTCTCCATCCAGTTAGAGTTCGTCCTTGGAACAGGGGGACAAGTCCTCTTCCTGTAGGCTGTGGACAATGAAGTTAAAGGGCTGTTCTTTAACATCATTGTCCTGGTTTGCCGCCGCCTCCTCCTCCTCCTCCTCCTCCTCCTCCTCCTCCTCCATACAATCAGCAGCCCGGGCCCTCTTGTTGGTCCTCCCCTTGCTCCAGCGATACTCCCCTCTTCTGTTCAATCGCCGCCTCTTCTTGGACTATATGTACGCAGGAACACGGCCTACAGGAAGAGGAAGGCGGCTGAGGCTGCTGCAGAGATTTTAAGTTACACAAACAAAGAGCCATTTCTTCATTGCAAACAACCTTAAAATTTAATGAAATGTTTTCAAAGTTATCTTGTCATATGAACATAAAAATGTTTGGTGCATATTTTACAACATTTCTTTTTTTTAAGTTCATCAAGCTGTTTGAATGTAAGCAAAGTGCACCATGTATGTGTCGTCAATTGGTAATTATCAAATACTAATTACTAAATAAATTCAAGTAAATAAAAAGAATAAACATATATAAACATAAAACAATTATGTGAAGCTCACAAGGGATGAGTGTTTCTATCAAGTGAACAAGTCATTTTAACAGTCCTGATCATTTCAGTGGACTTTACAAAAATTGGGGATGGTTTGGTTTTTACAGTGTAATTCAAACAACATTGCTTTATTAATGGCCTGAAATGTACAATTTGAACTGAGATTACGGAAAATGTATGAAGATTATAGATAAATATATTATTAAGTTCACATGGTTGTGACCTGTTTAAAGTTTGAATGGTGCTTTTAAGGGAAGTAAGAATGTGTAGACAGAGGCTGAATGAGACTGGGTTTGAAAGTTTCTCTAAGAGTCACTTCAGTCAGTTCCATGGAGGCTAAACTTCATTGTTTCAGGAACATCTGGAGCTAAACTACAACGTTTAATGGATGACTGGTGCTCTGGGCTGTTGGTATGCTGGTATCAGGTAGCTTGTACGTTTGTGCGGGTGTGTGTCTTTGTGGTTATCAGATATCTGTGCGTCTGTGTGCTTATGTGTGTGTGCGAGTCTAATCAGCTGATCTGAATCGGTTTTGTGTGACCAGCTGCAGTTAATGGTTTCTATGGTGATGATAACTGCTTAAGTACACCTGGTTAAAAGAGGGATGATGGTGAGACACACCTCTAAACTCTGGCTTAGAACATTAACTCATACCACCTAAAGCGTAACATTTGCTGAGAGGAGACTCTGCTGAACGCACTGATATGAAATATTTGTTTGTGGTGTCAAAAATGTGGGAGGTGCAGCGATTTTAAAAATGTTTTGAACATTTTGAGTTTTGAATGGAGTTTCTAGCTGAAAGTATGAATGAGTAGAAGGGGTTGAAAAACGCATGAAAAGTTGTGGAAAACTGGAGATTTTGAACATTTCATCCATTTATCTTAATGGGAGAAATGCCAGAAAAACACTGAATACTTTGGAAAGTATGAAATATATAAAAAAAAACTGAATACATCCAATAATGTCCCAATTGAGCTGAAAGTTTGAACGTTTTCTGTGTATGAAGGAGACACGAATCAAAAAACAGTGGAATAATAAAGAATTTTTGAACCTGAGAAGAACAGCAATCCCACCTAATTATAAGCAGATTAACGGGACATTAACGCTACAGATTTTACCTGAGAATCATCAGGTTTTTAAGATTTCTTCGGTATCAAAGTAACTCACTGATAACTGTCAGTATGTCCAGTGGTACTCGGCAAAAATTTACTGCTAATAGCTAATTCAGAAAAAATTAATTTTCCAAAATGTAAACAGAGGCTAAAAAAAGGAGGATGGAGGAGACTGAAATCTGAAAAACAGCTGACACAATGAGAATAACAGATTCCTGATTCATTTCACAGTTTGGTATTAACTCTTCACTCTAGTGCTGTATTTACGTACAGATGTGAACAGAGGCCCCTGACACAATCCTGCATCACTATACAAACGTTCTAAAGCAGTGTGTGTGTATGTGTGTGTGTGTGTGTGTGTGTGTGTGTATGTGTGTGTGTGTGTGTGTGTGTGTGTGTGTGTCCCTCGTGTTGGTCCAGGTGAGAGGCTCTCTCTCACTAATCCTCTGAGCACAGCAGCTATTTTTACATCCACTCAGCAGAGTCAGTGGAGAACGTCTCACTGATGCCAACATGCCTGACATGTGACCTGATGTACTGAAACTGAACAAACAATCATGAACAACCTGAACATTTCAATAGTCGTTCAACAGTTATCCATGACTTTAAATACAATTTAGTATATTTTGTATTTGCGTGTGAGCCTGCAGGATGAGAACGCTCCAAACGAACCGACTCATCCAACGACATCAGACATCAAACGTTAAATAGTTGGCGAGAACAGTTACACTGAAAGACGAAGTGAAAAGCCAGCCATCATAGGGAAGACGCAAAATCATTTAAATATGAGGCTCACAGGGCACATTCTCGGTCTCTCCACGAAGACATTTATAGTGTTGACCTCAGCTGTTCACGTGAAAAGTAACAGAAGTACTCGTGTAAAGAATGAAAAACGAGCTGAGAGAAGTTCAGTCGCTGGCTCCTGTTTCACCTCCAACACAGCCGACCAATCAGGGCCTGAAGTGGACGTGAATGTTGGTTTGACGGTTTTGGGAAGTAACAGAAATTGTCAGACGCAGGGCGTCCTTATCTGATGGTGTAGAGGGAGGGGCGGTTCCTCTGTGAACAGCTCTGGGAGGCTTAGCTGCAGTACTGCCGTGAGATAAACACCACCGTCAGCATGCGAACATACATGGACCGGTTCTGCTCTGTCATGTCACATCATGTATCATTATTACGACCACAATCAGCACTGCAATGTACTGTATAGATTTATAGGTATGTTTATTAACATTTCTTTAAAAAGTGCACAATGAAAAGTAGAGATGTCTCAATCACACATTCAGTGTCGTCTAAAAACTTAAATTCATGATAAAAATCTATTTCTAATTTTTGAGACTGTATTTAGAGGGTTAGGGTTTATTTTTGATTTTATTCAATTCTTATACATTTAATTGTGGTGACAGATACCCGACACTGGGTAAATATTCAGTGGCTTTTTGATTTCTGGTGTGATTTCTGTATTCCCGCCCTACAGGAGAGGATTAGGGCCACATGATATTATTATTATTTTTTTTTTAATTCTACTTAACTTTTGACTATATATACATACAGTGTATATACATAATTTTACCACCTGGTTACTGAAGAGGGCACTGTTCTCTCAAATATTGGGGTGCGTTTTCTGTGTTGCTGGAGTCATCAGGATTTTTATCTCCGCTGGTTCTTGGAGATAACAGACCTCTAACAGAAAATCTGTTTTACAAACTGAAGGTGTGGAGTTTGAAAGACTAGGAGTAACTAATGAATGTGTCTAATGAAAAACCCTTGTGACTTGCATTATGGGAAATGTAGGATCCCGGGTTTTTGGAGACTGACCCGTATCTAAAGTCTGAATATTTCAACCTCTGTCTCTTTGATTTTGACCATACTTTTTTACACTGTCCCTTGTGAGTCTTTCAACTTTATGGAAGTGACATATTAAATTACTGGAATACGCCTTTAATCCACTTCTGCTGCCATAGGTTTGTAATGGGCTGTTTTGAAACGTTGGTTTAGATTTATCACCAGAGGTAAACTGCAACTTCTCAACAGTGCGGTAGAATAATACTCCATTAATGTCCTGCACTGAACAACTAAGCGCCTCTGAATTTCTATACACACACACACACACACATACACGTTTTCCTGTGTGGAAACGACACCAAATTAATGGTGGGAATGTGTGTGTGCCGGACCACCTGTTGGTTCACAACAGCTCCGTTCAGCTACAGGACTCACCTCAGATTCTTTTTGGGGAACGCTGGTTTATATATTTACCTTCCTGTGGAACATTTCCACATTGATCGAACAGAGCTGGATTTTTCCAGTTTACTTCTGATGCAGAGCCACCACCAGCAGCCAGGCTCTTATGCAACACTGCTGATCACCTCACCATATTTCCACTGTTACCATAACTCGGAGGTAGTGAGTGGGAATAGAGTTGAAACATGGAAAAAATTTGAGAGGCCCAGTATGTTTGAGCAGACCATAGACGCCCGGTGAATTCCCAACACAGCAATCCATCAGCAGACCCCTGACAGAAAGTCACACTTAACCTGTTTTCTGTCTTTCTTTCTTTTGGAAAGGAAGAGGAGTGCCTCTACATGTGACATCACAAGAAACTTGAAACCGTCATTTTCAGCAGCCCTCCCTCCTTTCTGCCTGCTGACACATTTGCTCCCCTCTCCCCACCCTCTCCCCGAGACGCTCTGTGCTTCTCTGCTGGGCTCCAAAAACAGGACAGTGTTATCACCTCCCCAGCCCAAACTACACACTGATCCCAGGACTTCACCACGCAGGGTCCCCCTCTGCTTCACAGAGTCAGCTGGGCCTGTTTCTGGAGGTAAGTCCTTCCATTCTTCTGGCTGAGTTGGAGCTACTGTGCTGCCACGTGTTTTGACCACTTGAGAGGGTCTGCTTAGGAAGAGTGAAGGACCATGGGAGGAGAGTGGAGCTTTGTTACAGACACCAACTTGTGCTTTGGTTTTGAAAAGGTTTATCAGACTCATAAAAACAAGTTCTAGAAATGCAGTTCTATGTATTGCTGCTGTGCTCCAGATGTGATCAGTTCTGATCATTCAGCTCTTTTATTTTTTTTATATAAATTTATTTAAAGTAACTTAATTTACCAAAACAAGCTTGAGCATAATTGTTCTTGAGATTATAACATCATTTCAATCTATTAACTATATAAGTTTTGTTACAAACTCTTTTCTAAATTAATTACTGTTATAATAACTTTGTTAACAAAGCCAGGGGGCAGTATTCAGACTCATCTGTGTGGCAGCGAGGTTAGATGGGTTCTTCTGTAGTGTGTAAATATAAATTTTCCCCTTTTATTTTGACTCGGATTATTTTCCAACATTTTTCTTTTTTAATAATTTACATCTGAAATGATACATGACAAGTCTTGATGTAGAGATATTTTTCTGATATCTGTGAAATAATACACTTATTTACTAGCATTGACATGTCAGTGGCTACACATGACAACAAAACAGATTTTTTTTTTGCTGATGTTGAAGTAAATATGAGCCTCAGCTGATGTTGTCATACTTGTCATACTTAAGGTCTCAGATTGAGTTAATGTGCTGCTCAAAAACACAAACACAAAAAAAGATGACATATTACGTAAGATGTAAATCTACACATTCCTAACTAGGAGAATAGGGCAGGGCCTCAATCAGGCACACATTGTACACTGTATGTTCCCTCTTACCTCACTGTGGGGGACACACTGTCTTTTCTATGCAGTAAAATTAGTAAAATAGTTAAAGGGTCACATTTTCTTTCTGTAGGATTATGAAGATGTTTGGATAATGTCAAAAAAGTATTGTCCTCCAAATGTGAACCTCAGACAAAAATAGAGGTGTAAAAAACATTTCCATGTTAATCAGTGATCTTCAGAGGCGTTTGTTGTGTATTTTTGAGCTGTGGACAGAGCCGGGCTAGCTGCCCCCCCTGCTTCCAGTCTCTATGCTAAGCTAGGCTAACCACGTCCTGACTCGAGCTCTGTACTTCTGAAAACCTGAACGTTTCACTGACGGTAAGGAAGCAAAAGTGCTCCCTAAATATTGAAACTAATCCTCTAACCTTTAACTATCTGGCATCTGTTCAGTTCAGGTTGTATGTGTGGAGTGCTTTACACCAGCTGGTTTCCATGTTGACCAGAATCGGTTAAACCCACATATGGATATTTAACACGTACATATACTGTGTCTTTCCAGCATTAGCAAAGCTTGAACATTAGATTTGTATTAACTGGGAGCACATGCTACAGCAGCACAGAGGCTGTTTCTGTTTACAGCTGTAAATGTGACTTTGGCCAAAAAGATTTGGCAAGAAGCTCTTGAGCCTGATTGGTGCACAGGATGGGTGGGTGTCCATGCATCACAATAAGTCAAATAGTGTCAGGTGAGCAGATAGCCACGGGAAACTGTTTGACTTTGACTTTTATGTAAACTCTCCTGTCGCAGACAATTTTCTTTAACATTGACAACTTGCATTTAGAATGGGACATTGCCCAAAATGGTTTGATGTAGTCACCTAATTTAAATTATAATAATTATATAAAGGTAATAATCATGTGATATTTGCTATAAACAACAGAAATGCATCATTCATCAACTTCAAACAAATCAAAAATGGAATTGCAGAATGACTGGATCAGACACTTTAACTGAAGCATAGCATCATTACAATGAGACAAATGCTCCGTGAACAGACAGAACCTGATCTAAAACACACAGTCCCCCAATTTACAGTTGCAATATGTAACTTTTCCATATTAAAGTGTCTAAAAATAATTAGACCTATGTTATATATTTTGCTGAGTTGTGTTCTTACAATATCCCAAATGTTTCCAGCACTTTTCCAACGAGAGAAATCTGTGATTTTAATCATTTTAATGGTCTGTTTCATGTGGTCGCCTGTCAATGACATCCTATCCTCTATGCTCATGTGTCAGTGTTGTGGTTGTTTGCCAGAAGCTCAAAATTTACTTTTATACCATTTTAATTCACCTTTTTTAGACACTTTTTACACCTTGGTTTTCAACTATATATTTTAACCAGGTGCAGGATTTTAGTCATCAAACGTCTTGATCTTAAGTTATCAGAGAATAAAGCTGAGCAAATGTTGGACAGTTCAGCTCCAATCCACTCTGAGACGTCATGTGTCCGCCAAAGAGCGTCAGTCAATCACTGATTTCTAATGTCAAACTGCTTTATTCAGGGTTTCTACTGGATTTAATTCCCTGGTCTGTTTGTTACGGAGTGGAGGAGACCTCTTTGGATAATTCGGCTGCGTTGGTGAATCACTAATCTTTAATGTGAAAACTGCTTTATTCAGTGTTTTTACTGGTTATAATCACCTGGTCTGGAATCCAGGAGAGAAGCTGACGGCAATGGTGGTGAAGACAACAACTCCCATGATCCCACGCTACTTCACAATGTCTCCAAACGCCATCTTTAGTTATTGTTTTGATTAAGAGACCCCTAGAAGACTGTGTGTTTAAGTGGCAGCTCTCCAGTTTACATGGCTACGTTACAGTGTCACTTCGGTTTACAGTTTTATAAGTGATACCTTCAAGTACACAAACCTCAGTTAATTATTTCCAGTATAAAGACTAGTACATAACTGTTTAATGTTCCCCCTGACCACCACCACCTGTATTAAAATAATTACAATTTGTCTGACTTCTCTCCAGGAAACATGAATCGAATATATTCATTGATGCCAATAAAGCAAAGTGCATGAAAATGTAAAATGTCTCTCTGCACAGGGACGGTATTTACAAATAGAGTCCATGTGACAACTACTGTACAAAATGTCAATGTCTGAGGACCCAGCTCAGTCATGCTTGAGCAGCGAGGTCACGCTCAGCTGTTATCACTCTGTCATTTCTGTGGCCTGCAGGGAAAACATGTCCACAACTGAGCTGTTCAGACTTGGCTTCTCTCTAACCTCTTATCTACAGGGCAACGTAGCTTTTCAGTCGGTCTGGAAAAAATACTGTGTACCGTCAATACAAAGTGTAATTTTAATTTATTACAGTTCTGGCTAAAGCTTTGTTCTGTCAACAGCTGTATTAATTTTATGAGTAAAGCGCATTGTACAAAATATTTAGCTGCTCATTTAGCTGAACAGGCGATATAACTACCTGGCAAAGTTTAGTTCTCTGAATGCCAGTGTGTCTTTGTTCTTAAATATTCACCATTTATTTTGTAAAATAGCTGACAGATGTAGCTCAACAGAACCATCAGCAGGGAAAGTTAACTCAGCACAGGGTCGTTCCACTCATTTTTTCTCCTCAGAAATTGTTTAAACTAATAATCAAAATATCAGCAGAATTACTTTCTGTCAGTTGACTAATTGACTAATTGTTTCAGCTCTAATTAGATTTGCCTTGTAATGTTTGGCTCAGTTTTTAATAGTACAAACACTACAAGATGAAGATAATACCAACTGTAACCAGATGTGAACGACATGTTATCAGTGTTTGACCTGAAGTGTGTGTGGATGGATACTGCAGTGCTTGTTTGGTACATTCAAACCAAACACAGACACATGGAGAGGTGTATGTTTGTAGCTCTGTGGGCTCAGATGTGTACTTTGATACTGAGGGGATGGGATTTGAAGATAGCTGCTGAACTGTTTGTGTAATTCACTTTCTCCCTGCTGGGTTAACATGTGGAGAGCAGCTCTTTTCATATGGACAACAAAGCTCCCCAAATGTATTAGGAAATGAATCACAGTCACAGAGAAGCTGTTTAGCTGCAATGTGTTGTTACTCACCGAGTTTATCTTATCTCTCGCCTGAAAACATCATCAGGCTTTGATATAACCATTCAGACCTCTACACACATACAGTGGCAAGAAAAGTAGCTCTTTCTATCCATCTCTCTCCATCTATGTATAAATTTGTCCTAAAATCTGATCAGATCTTCATCTAAGTTTCAATAATGAACAAAGACAATCTATTTTACCTAATAACACACACAAATGATTCTGCTGTTCTCGTTCATATTAGAAACATCACTCAAACATTGACAATGTGGTTGGAAAAAAACAAACAGGTTGAACTATTCAGAAGAGCATGCAGCTCTATGTGTAGTGTAAAGGGGCTCTGCACACCAACATGAAAACATCATCTCTAAGGTGAAGCAGGGTGGAGGGAGAATAATGATCTGCGACAGCTCCAAA
Organism: Seriola lalandi dorsalis; assembly: GCF_002814215.2. Taxonomy (NCBI): domain Eukaryota; kingdom Metazoa; phylum Chordata; class Actinopteri; order Carangiformes; family Carangidae; genus Seriola; species Seriola lalandi. The sequence goes on from NW_019525022.1 coordinate 137,126, forward strand.
TCATCGAGGGGAAAATGAAACCCCCAGTTTATCAAGGTCTCTTATAGGATAATGTCAGAGTGGCCGTCCACCTGCTGAAGCTCAGGAGAAGCTGCTGATGCAGCAGAACAATGACCCTAAACTTCAAAGGAAATCCACCTTCTGGAGTCGTCCAGTCAGAGCCTAGACCTGAATCCAGTAGAGATGCTGTGGACTGAGCTCAGAGTCGCTCACACCAGACATCCTGAGAGTCTGTCTGAGCTGAAGCAGCTCTATAAGGCAGAATGGTCCAAACTTCCTCCTGAGCAGCTCTGATCAGCAGCAACTGGAGGAGCTGGTTTCAGCTTAGTGGAGCCAAAGGAGGTTCAACCAATTATTAAATCCAAGAGTTCACTGACTTTTTCCACCAAAGTGTAGACTGCACATGGGAACATTCTCCTTGAGGTGGTTTTAAGTTGCTTGTTATTTGTTTCTTCTTTTCTTCAGATTTCACCTTTTCACCTCTTTTATTCTTCTGAAATTTTCCATCCATCTGAAGAAGTAACTGAACCTGTCATAAGTATGGAGCTGCAGAAGCTGTCAAATGGTAATCACCACCATGACGATGCTGTGGAAGGAGGGTAAGTTTCCTATTTCCTACTTCACTGACTCGCCATGAATTCATTGCACATCAAGTATATATTTTAAAGTACATATTCAAAGTGTAAGGCGTGTTTCTTGTTTCTTTGTGGTCGATGTTGCAGAATCCCACCAGAGAAAGAAAAATTCCTGCAGCACAGTGATGGATCAAAGAGACCACAGTTCACAGATGTGAGTATGAGATAGAGGCAGAGGCCATGCAGCATGTTGCTGCTCCACAGGTCATGTGATAAGAGCAGGGACAGAGTGGAAAGAAAAATCAACCCGGGACTTTAGACTCAGACAGGATCACCAAAACCCATCTGGAGACACCATCACATACAGCCTGTGTCGCACAGTACAAGAGTCATGTAGTAAACGGAGGATAAAATAAATGATGATTTGTAGAACAACACATTAAACAGTAAAGCAGCAAATACAACACCAGATATATTTCTATTTCCTTTCTGTAAAAAATTCTGCAGATCTGAGCTATTCACAGACTTTGAGGATTTATCAGAAAACAAAGCTACAAAACATTACCCTGCTAAATAAACTCAGACTAGGTTCCTTCTGTCTTCTGCTTACAACTTATTCTATAAAAACTGGACTCACTGGAGCCCACGGTCAGTTCAGAGCTCCATTACTCTATATTTTTCTAATATCTATATCTCCACAAATATCCATCTGTGAAACAGTGAGTCTGCAGTGATATTCACCATCTTACTGTAATTTGTACTGTCTGCACAACATTTTCTTTTTTACTCAGTCTTGGATTCAAAGTCATCAAAATATTTGATGACACTCCTGAAACCAGCAGAATGGTGTGTGATTTTCATAGCAGCATTGTAGCTGTTGTAGGCGTTTTAGGGTTAAACAGACAAATGGTTTTTCACATGTCATGTCATTGTTTAATGTTGTGAGAAGGTGAATGAAATGTCATGCAGCCCAACATAAAATCATTGTTAATGTGTCTTTGAAGTTAATATTTCCATCTTATGTCTTTTTCAGTTTGAGGGTAAAACCTCATTTGGGATGTCTGTCTTCAACCTGAGCAATGCCATCATGGGCAGCGGCATTCTGGGTCTGTCATATGCCATGTCGAACACCGGCATTGTCCTTTTCCTGTGAGTACCGCAGATGTACATACTTTGGTACAGAGAGTACTACTGAACATGACACACACACATCCACATACACGTTCTGTACCTCAGTGTTTCCCTGAAAAACACACACAGTAGACAAACAGACATACGACAGAGGAGTCAAGGTAAATGTTACACAACATTTACTTACTGCTCATGCCACATTTAGTTATGTTATGTTACTGTAGCACCTCTAGTCTTGATCTATAGAAATAACAGAGATGCTAACATCTACCTAGGTTCGAGGAGCGGTTTGCCTTTAAAAACTCACAAGAGGAGTTAGAATGACGTTTAACAGTTGACAGATTTATTGCTCCACAGCAATAATACAATTTACACTGCATTACAATTTCTGTCAAAATTTTTTTAATAATCAGTTCCCTTCAAGCTGAGATCCTCAACTCTAATACTTCTTTGAAATTATGGAGACAGAAAACCAAGAGTTCAGTTTCTTTGTCCCTGTGCAGGTGTGTGTGCTGTGTGTGTTGGATGTCCTGCAGTTAATAGTGTGCGTGTGTCCTTATCTGGAGTCCGTGTGAATTAATCAAGCTGGTCTCGATGTCCTCTATGGACTGATCCTACGGTTGGCCTCACCGTTTCCACATTCATCCACAATCTCACAGGCTCGGCTCTCCATCACAGATTCCTCACAGATTTTATCTGTTAAAACAAAAAACAATCTACATAAATAGTGCAGAATGATAAGTAACTCTGTTCTCTGTCTGACATGAGACCTCATCAACTTTTTCCCTCCCATCTTATAATGTGCAGTATAACCAATAACTAAAGGATATACTTCAATCAGCTGCATACATCACATTTTAATGTTCCTCTTAAACATGAATATGAATTACATTATTACATATAAACTCCACTAACAAATGGCTGTAATGTAAATGGGATAAGTGTGCGCCTTTAACATTTTATATAGCTATGCCAGATATTCTACTAATCAAACCAGCAATTGGCGCTACTTAATCACAATGACGCACTTCCGACACAGGCCAACGGCTAGCGGTTAGCCTCGATTGGCGCTAGCAATTAGCACTCGCGATTAGCGTTAGCGATCTTTTCATAACATTACAACAATGGTAAGAAAACGCATCAAACAGTGGTAACATTAGACAATATTCTCATAACATCAATTGGTTTTTATGAAAACTATCTGAACTTGAACAGCAAGTATCGTGTATTATCTCTCTTCACAGTGGCTAGCAACAGACTAGCTAAGAATGTTTGCTTCGACTCACCGGGATTTCAACACCAACAACTCAACGACAGAAGCGGCCTCCCTCAAGTTCACAGTCAGGATTCTAATAAAAGAGTAGTTTATTAGAGCTGACACGTGAAACATTAAGATTATTACGATTATTCGGTGCTGTTTCTTACCAAGACTTATTTAGCTGATCTGCGGCACGTTCTCAAGACGTTTCAGGTCACGAGGCAAAGTGCGGGGATGATGTAGGATGACAGTAGATAGCGTCACCAACACCAGGTGTGCAGGGTGTATTGTGCTCCCACAGAAAACAACATGCACCTACTCTCCTAAACGACATATAAGCTTTTAGTAGCCCTATGTTTCACAGGGGTTACAAACGAGCATCAGTGAGGTGGTGGTGAAATATGCTTCCAACCTATGATGACGGATACTGGACTCTTCTTGACTTTATAATCTTTACTGACGTTGTGCAAACACAAACAGAAGATCACTGTCCAGTTGGGACCACTACAGTTTTAATTCCACGGCTGTCAACATGTTTACACTGTGATTGTGACTCAACAAAAAACGTGATGTAATCTACATTTCATGGATAAAAGAAAATCTTGACAATTGCTTTGAATTTTGAGTGTTTTTAATTTTTATTCTTCTGAATTTTACCTTGTATCAAATACAGCATGACATTGTGTTTCATACCCCTCTCAAATTCAAATTCAAAATAAACTTTATTGACATGACAGATCAGAAATTTATATTGCCAAAGCAGTACAGAAATTAACAATGACAGAGTGTAATTTGTTTTGTAATTATTTTATTTTTATTGTTTTATATATATATATATATATATATATATATATATATATTGTTATAGTGTTGACATTTATTGCTTTATGACAGAATTGAAAAGGTATGAATCCTTCCTTTAAGTGGCCACTCAGGTGGTATGGTGAACCAAGAGGAAGTGAAAGGAGGGCATGTCAAACTGTATATGTATAAGTAACATATTTATAAAATATAAAAAATATATAAATATATAAAAATATATCTCTTCAGTGGTAATCACACTGTAATGGCTGCCTACAGCTTTTAGAATTAATTTACTTGTTTAAGACTTCAAATCTGTGGTACAATACTGGAACTAATCAACATGTAAGAAGTGACAATAATGACATTACCTACCATATCTGTTGTGTTTTACAGGATCCTGTTGACGTGTATTGCTTGTCTGTCCTGTTATTCCGTCCATCTGCTACTACGCAGTGCTGGAGTTGTTGGTAAGGCTGAAATACATTTAGAAAATATCTGAGTGAAACCTGAGTTTAGTCTCAAGGCTCTGAATGTTTACAAGGCCCGTGTCTTTGTCTCTTCACTTCCCCTGTTCTGTTTATAAGGCCAGTACTCCTGTGATGTCTAAATGTCCACAGTGTGTTAACATGGTTCTCTGGTACTGGTCTCCTCAGGTATTCGTGCCTATGAACAGCTGGGCTTCAGAGCTTTTGGTCATGCAGGGAAGATTCTAGCAGCAGTCATCATAACGTTACATAACATTGGAGGTAAGACACTGGGTAATAGGTCTGCTGTTTGAAATGTTTATGTGATATGACTAGGTGGAGTAAGTGATGAACATCACTGTTTTGAGGGAACATGTAAATACATGTGGCTATGTGCACTAATAAAAACTCTTTCTTCAGGCTGTCTATGTTTTCCTCTCCTGCAGCCATGTCCAGCTACCTTTTCATTGTGAAATATGAGTTACCGCTGGTCATCCAAGCCTTTCTTGGCCAGACATCCAGCACTGAGTGAGTACTGCTTACAATCAACAAAATGTATAACATTTGATATCAGTTTCATCATGTGTGTCCATTACAGACATCCAAGAGGTCAAAGATAAAAGATGAAAGGACAACAGTGTGTTAGTCTCTCAACACTTTCTGACTTCTCTCCTCTGTCTATAATGCTCAGTTACAAACCCAATGATTCTTAATGAAGACACAAACTTAAAAATAATAATTTCTTAAAGAAAAAGGCCACCAGTTTTTTCAAGTATTACTCAAACAGGAAGACATAATTTGTTGGGAACTATTTCTAGCGGTGGATTAATCTGCATTTGTTGCTTTAGTGAACATGGTCAGTCAGCCAAGTCACATGTGTATTATTATGTGAATGTAGAGTATGTAGAGAGTTAATGTTAGGTTATGACTTCATCACAATTCACAAAGAGAGAGGGAAGGTACTCTGAGCCCACAGGCGAGCACTGACAGCTGGTGATTTAAAGGGTGCGTTGAATATGTGTTGCAGTGGTAGGAATATGTCATGTGAGTATACCAAGTTTAGTTGAACTAGCTCGCAGGCTTCGCTGATCCCTCGCAGCACGACGTGAAAATAGATTCAGCGTGTGTTCGTGGTGATGAAGGAACAGTGCAACAGAGTGGCTCATTGATGTGGTTTTTTTTTTTGGACAACAATGGAGCTGTATGGCAGCATTAACAATATAGCAACTTTCTTGTGTGTTTCCGTGTTATGATTGTTTAAATCTTGTAGTTTTTTCTGAGTAAACACAATGGACACAGGGAGGTGTATGACCAATGATTCACACTGCAGCTGCTCATCTGTGTGTATGGGCTGGAAAAAAGAAAATATATCCCATCATACATTTGACCTCCTGTCCCTCTGTCCCTGGAGCGAGTTGAAAAATTGTCACTTTATGACGGAGCAGACGTCGCTTTTGTTCTTTTAACCTTGTGTTTACACTGTTTGTGAGTATGCTTTACTCTGTGTGTGTGTGTGTGTGTGTGTTGTCTTGTGTTCTGCCCGTAGCGACTGGTTCATGAATGGAAACTACCTCATTATCATCGTCACTGCCTGCATCATCCTCCCGCTGGCCTTGATGAAACACCTGGGTACGTCACTTCCACTCAACTTCGTCACACTCAACAACTCGTCAGTCTTATGTTTTTGGCAGTTTGTGTACGAAAAGGACATTAATATTATCAAGTCTTTAGAGGGTTGTGTTTCCTTATATGGTGTAAGCTGCTTTTGATACAGACACAGCTTCACAAAGCTGTAGGAGACAAAATACTGGTTCTGCTCTCGGTATGATTCAAAAAAGCCAAAAGAAATGCAAATAAAATCTGTTCTAACATAATAACTCTCAAAGCAACATTGCCTAGGTGTAATTGTTATTTTGATGTTCTGCGTTTTTGCGTTCTGCAGGGTATCTGGGTTACACCAGTGGATTCTCTCTCTCGTGCATGGTCTTCTTCCTCTCTGCGGTGAGTCTGTAGGTCGTCACATGTAACTTAATGGCTACTGTCACAGTACAGGTGGTGCCAGAGAAATAATTTATTATTATGTCTAAGGAAATTAGCGCTAAGCTGTAGTGGTTACTAACAGGCAACAAGATATACTGAGTGCCTACGGGTGGTAACTATACCAACTGTGATCATGACACCATTCAACTATGTCTCCGAGAAATAACATTCATATACCACAATGTGGACATATAAAACGTACAAATGTCACACCAGAAACCAAATAAAAACTGGCTTCAGCTCAGGTATGTCTCAAATAAAGATAAAAGGCCCAGGGGAGCTGTTACCCCCTTTTTATAGACGGTCCCTTGTCTGGGACCAAGTGACATTTTGTATTTGTGAACTATAAACCAAAACAAAAAGAAATAGCATGCTTCTTGTCATCACTGACCATGTACTTTGTTATGGTTCACTGGTATTAAAATGAAACTTAAATGAAGTTTTAATTAAAGAAAAGTAAAATGCATAAACTGCAGTATAATGGAAGAAAAAATTGTACAGTCCCAGTTAAAACTAGTATAGTCTCTGTATCTTTCAGTTTATTCTTATTTTCTTCAATACTTTGTTTATTGTTCATTTTAAATTTACAGACTAAACAGAATATTCAAAGATTCATTACATTATCCCACCTCAAGTAATAAAACAGTCTTTAAAAATAAAACCTAATAAAACAAGTTATGCAGCTTATTCTTCTCAGCACCTCTAGGTGTAATCCCTCTGGTTTTGCCCAGATTGACAGAGATGAGTTACCCTCACCAGCTGCTGCAGTGTACTGTTTGACCCTTTTGGGGAATGTATGCAGTGGCCACTTGGTGCAATATATCAATTACCACGATAGAGAGACAGGAAGAGTTAAAATCACAACCAAACAATGTATGTTTTGGGAATGTTGCAAAAAGGATCAAAAGGTATGTTGTTTTGTAACCAAAGAAAGTAACGTTAACATTTGTTGTACCTCCTCAAACTCTTATACTGCTTCACATCAGGTAATCTACAAGAGATTCAACATTGCTTGCCCTCTGGAAGTGTTTGGCAACTACTCTGTGAACACAGCCGTCCCAGAGGACACATGCACCGCCAAATACTTCACGTACAATCAAGAGGTCAGAGATGAACTCCCTGAATTTCAAGCACAAAAACACAAACATTGAGATTTGAGTTTGAACTGTTGATTTATGATGAGATCTGTTCAGAGCACTGCAATGTGCTCTGAACAGATCTCACGTGTATGGTCAGAAACTATTTGTGGGCGCATCATATTACACACAGCACATGGCTGGATGTGTTTTAGAGTTCATATACTTCCTGGAAAACAACCAAGTGAAGTTCCTCTGTGACTTTATTTGCAGACGGCGTATACCATCCCCATCCTGGCATTTGCTTTCGTATGTCACCCTGAAGTGCTTCCCATTTACACTGAACTCAGCAAGTAAGCTGCACGCGTTATTGAATTCTTACACTCTCCACAGCACATATTCAAGAAGTGAAAACACATCCTTGACTGTGTTGACTCTCCTAATTTTGTGATGTGCCCAAAATCTAAACATGTTTTTAAATTCCCACTTATAAAAATCAATCACAGTTAAAGGGTAAGTCTGATTTACTATAAGTAATCTGTGAACCAAGAGTTTATCCAGATTATGTAAAACTGTTTTTTTATTTTCAATGAACGCACTTAGTTCCACATTTAGGGTTTAAAGCAATATAATATTTTGTATCTATAAATATAACGTCTCCTGAAATGAAGTATAGCAATAGCCATGCCTCCCTCTCGTCACCTCATGTACTGTATTGCTAAAACATCTGTCATTTCGTTCCCCTAAAGCCCAACCAAGAGGAGAATGCAGAATATTGGCAATGTTTCCATCCTGGGCATGTTCATCATGTACTTCTTCACGGCCACATTTGGATATCTGACCTTCTATGGTGAGAGCAACATCTCTTTAAGTCAGCTGCAAAACATAATTCAGTTTAATGGCACCAACAAGTCACAGATTCAATGTCTATGTGTGTGTGTGTGTGTGTGTGTGTGTGTGTGTGTGTGTGTGTGTGCATAGATAACACTGAAGCAGAGCTGCTCCATACCTACAGTAAGGTGGATCTCCTGGACACTCTGATCCTGTGCGTTCGGCTGGCCGTCCTGGTGGCTGTCACTCTCACTGTACCTGTGGTCTTGTTTCCTGTGAGAACATGTCTGGCCTTCACACACACACACACACACACACACACACACACACACACACACACACACACACACACACACACACATTCCTGTGCATTGTTTCATATTAAAAGCCTACCAGGAAGGGCAGACAGTAAGGCTTTTAATATGAAACATTTGTGCAGAAAGGTTTAATAAATACTGTTCTCGTTTATTAATAACTTCCATGTACATGAAGATGAATTCTAATGGAAACACATTGCATTATGTCTATATATGATATAAAACAATTCTCTGACACGCCTCTTCTGATATGTGTTTGACGGACTGAGGTGGTGTGTTAACTCACGTCTGTGTTTCTGTCAGATCCGTCGTGCTCTCCTGCAGCTGCTGTTTCCAGGAAAGCCCTTCCACTGGCTCCGTCACATCGCCATCGCCGTGTGTTTGCTGTTTGCGGTCAACCTGCTGGTCATCCTTGTTCCCAACATTCGAGACATTTTTGGCATAACTGGTGAGACATTAGACTTAAAATCAAAGCCTGCCAGTAGCTTCCTCTGAGATAAACTGTGCACTGATTTACTTTGCCTCCTCTGTGTGTCCAGGAGCAACCACTGCTCCCAGTCTGATCTTCATCCTTCCTGGACTCTTCTACATCCGCATCATCCCCACCGACCAGGAGCCCATGAACTCCAGACCAAAGATCCAGGTGAGTTCAGGTCTCTCTGTGACTGAGAGGGAAAAATCAGCAGAACAACAGTTAGTCAGGAGTGATTCTGTACTGACGCATCTCCTTTGGGTTTTCAGGCTGCGTGTTTCACAGCACTGGGTTTCATATTCATGACCATGAGCCTGACATTCATCGGGCTTGACTGGATGAGCGGAGAAAAGCGAAGTCACGGCGGCCATTAAAGTGCACCCCATAAGCCCTACAGCAACAGCAGCCCACTGCTGCGCCCCACCCCCCACCCACCCTCCAGTCCTCTGGATAGGAAGCATGATTCAACCTACTGCTGGAAGGCTCAGGGCTTTGGTGGGACTGTTTTCATTAATTATATGGACAGTCCATTCCTCCAGAGTGTGAAGAGGAGACCAGTTCTGTCCTGTCACCCACCCAGGTTGATATATACCACCATGACCCATCACAGGTGGTGTTCCTCCGTTCTACATGAGGAGCTGATGAACATGTTGACCATGGAAGTCCCTCAACCACCAAAAGCTGTTTTATGTGGTATTGCTAATGTGGTGTAACTGCAACATTAAAAGGAAATTGGGCAAATGTCTAAATTGAAAAAAAAAAAAATCTGTTTAATTATCAACAAAGTTTGATGGAGAAAAAATATTTGGTGCTGCTGGTGCTGCTTGACAAAAATGCTGTTAAAAGAAGATCCCATCATGGTGTTTAACATTGTCGTCCAATTATTTCTGCTCCTCAGAGCGTCGCGCAGGAGGAGGTAACCAGACAAATGCGTTCAGATAATTCACTTCAATAGATGTGTTATGTATTGTAATTCTGCAAAGCAGCGTTTGGCAAAACTGGAAAAAACATCTTCAGTCAGTCAAAGTCTGACATTAAGTTTATACAACTGTGAATTAATTTGGTATTATTCATGTGTGAATTCATTTGGACAGCATATGTGGATATTGTTTAATAAAAATCACACAAGATGAAACCCGTCTGTTTCATTCTTTTTTACATTTTTTCAGCAATGTGCATGGTGATGATGGTGCGTGGGATTGGGATTCATATATGCACCAAAAAAAAAAACATTATGTTTCCGCTGCATAAAAGTTATTTTGAATTTAATTTTATCATGTAGCAGGAAGTGTGACTCTGTCAGAGAGCAACTGTTTGATATTGTTAATCATAATGATATAATTATGGTGGACAACCATCTTTCTCTGGTCCCTACACTGATGAAAGATTACTGTATTTCACAGTAAAGGAAAATGGTAAGATTTCACTGAATTCATGTTTTATTGGTAGAATTAAGGTTAGTTAGAGAACTAGGATAATAAAACTTCATAACTTAATAATAAAATTTAAAAAGTGGGATTAGAACCTGCTACAGTAGAACTGTCAAACTGATTGATTGGTCTTAATACAGACAGTAATGTTAAATAATAACTTGTTATCATTAAACCCAGTTTTTAACGTTTGTAAACACTAGTTTTAAAACTCAACATACACCAGTAAACTGATCACATTTATGTCCATTACAAGCATCTTAAAATAATGTGTAATCGTAATAAACACTTTGATTTTAGTCTTATCCGTTATCTGAATTTAAGACACTGTGTTGGGGTGTTTGATGATGACAACAGGTTCACTTATCATGACCATTCAAGTTTGTAAGGCATCTTTATTTAAGCTGGTGCCATATATACAACAATACTTTGCTGATGGGGCTGGACAACATTATCAATGGACTACATTCAAATGCCATTCACTCACCATACTCAAATATAGTCATGACAATGGAACTGCTAATGTCTGTCTTCCTGTAATAAAAAATCCAACATTTGATCTTAATCAAGATATCTTATGAAAACGTTTTCATACAGAAATATGAATGACTACACATTTGAACAGAAGAGGTCTGACAGCACCCCCTGCTGCCCAGTGTTACATTTCATTTGGGTACAGAATAATCAAACCAGAGCCTGGACCATCAGAGATCAGTTTGAAATGAAAAACTAATTGTCTTCTCCATCCATCCATTCATCCATTCATCCATCCATTCATCCATCCATCCATCCATGTTGTGCATTAAAATCCAGATTAGTTTCCATGGTAGAAAAATCAGCTTGGCTCCGACGGCAGCAGAGGGCGGTGTTAATGAACAGCAGTCTCTTCACTGTAAAACCTGGAGTGCTGTTTCAGTCCCATCAGATCCATCTACGGCTCCATGTTTTTACTACAACTTCAGCCTCAGCAGGCAGAGCAGGACGGAGCAGCACTACCTTCAGCCTTCTCGGACTTTGGCGGCGAGTGCAGAGTTCTCCTGTCGGATCGCCTTGTAGTCGTCCAGAATCCTCTCCAGGTTGGCCACAGTTTTGTTTCCGTTCTCAGTCTCAATCTGTTTAAGATGCCAGGGAAAAATGTAGTAAACTGTCCTGTAAAACTCATTCTAAAAACAATACTAGATTTTAAGATACACACACACTGGCTGTTCTTAACCATTACATTTCTGTGTGTTCAGTATAGAGACACTGTTTGGTAAAGCTTATCACAAAGGGGGGGGAGGGAAACTGCTAAAAAATACACCGTGCAGCACATCCTGATCCACCTGTGTCAAATAACAAACAAACAAAATCCAAACCATGTAACACTAGAGATGGAGCAGGATTTCTCTCAGTGACGGGAGAGCGGCTCAGCAGCAATGAGCTTAACGCCGGGAACACACTGCCCATGTTTGCGTGAGCGTGGCAGCTGACGTCGCTGAACTGCTGCGGAGAAGCACGTGTGTGTTCACACCGGCTGCCTTGCTGCTGCTGCTGCTGCTGCCAGAACTATCTCTCTACATACAGTTTGCAGGATACTGGGATGTTTTCATTATAAATAAATATCATAAATAAAATAAAATAAAATGTCACTGTCTCCACATGCAGCAGAAGAGATGTACGTTAAAGGCTCACACCTGGTAAAAAATGACTTTTACACTACTGCAACCTTTATGTAATGTCTTGTTTTATGTCTACATTTGTTAAATACACATCATATATGTAAACAACGCCTCCAGTCTTTATGCTAAACTGGGAAAACCACTTCCTGCAGCTTTCTGTGCTGAACACAGACGAAATTGATGCTGATCTCATCTCACTCAGAGTAACACAGCAAATAAATGTTGTCAAAGTGAATAAAGTGATGATGGAACCATCCTAACTGAAGAAATCCTACCTGCTCCTCTAGATCTCGAATCTCTCTCAAAATGGTGCCCGTGTCCTCGATGGTTTGGATCAACTGATTACAGTTCTGTAGAAGAATCAAGACGGAAACATGACATTTGACACGTTCTCTGAGGAACGACAGGTGAGATGAACTATAAGGAATCTGGGCAAACGTGATGACGTACTTCATGAAGAGCAGCCAGGTACTTGTAGGATTTGCGAACAGATTCATCTTTTTTGGCGTCCTACACATGACAAAAATAAACAAATTAATACATGAAACACATACATATACAGTATGTATACAGTATGTATATCCCATTGTGAGACAGTGGCGTCAGACTTTTGGACGCCACAACAACCAGTTTGAGAATCCAAAGGATTAAAGAGAACACACACTGGTTCACTGGTAGTGATCTAAACCTCAAACACACAGCAGGAGTTTGTCAATAGGTTCTTTGGCCTGGCTCGCTACTCATCACTATTTAACATCACATTATTATATTATAATCATCATCATCATCATTATTATATAATATAATACTATATACTACATCACTGTAATTATGTATTTAAATTACTATATTGCATAAAATAAAATAATATAAATAATACATATTATATTGTATCACACTTTATGTAATGGTTGTCATAGTATCACTACACTGTTATCATATTATTTTATACTACTTTATATTCTTATCATATTTTTGTTGTGAGATATTTTAGCATTACATTGACAGAATATCATATAAATGATAAAAGGTATTACTATGTAATTTTTATTATCGTTGTATTGCTCTATTATTACATTCTTTCTACAATTACATTGAGTTTTCATCATTTATTATCACTATACTTTCTTCTTCACTCTCCCCATCCAAACACACACACACATATTACAGACTCATAATGTCCATTATGTCCTAAATATCCTTCATGTTGCACTTGTTCTTTTTATGTTATCTCACAAAAGGGTCAGTTTTTACAGCTCTCTTTACCCTGTATTTCACGTTAGCAGCTGCAGAACTAATGGTGAGAATTTTAGTTTGCTTTAGATTGGGGTTGGTTATACAACAACACACACCTGTTGTTTGAGCTCTGGTTTTGAGAAGTCAGGCTCTTGGAAGATGTTCTTGTGTAGACAAACAATTAAACCAGAATGTAACAATAGCACATTAATAATAAAATGAAAAGCGCTACCTTGAAGATCAGCTCATCAGTCACAGCAAAGGTCCGGTCCAGCTTTCCTGTCAGGCTGTTGATCTCTTTCTGCAGCTCCTTGGTGTCTGACAGAATCTGCCATGGAAAGTCAACTAAGTGTTGGTGACGTTACATCTAATAGACAGCACAACTTAAAGCTCAGTCACACTGACTGCAGTGATGTCACTGGAAAGAGCCGATTCCCTTCACAACGATGCTGTTTTAATTGCTGATGTGACCATTACAGTGCTGTGGAGGACTCATGACAGAAGTCCACTTGTGTCCACTTACAAACCACTTATTTTATGTGATCGTAACGTACAAAAATTCAGCTTCTTCTGATTTGCTTTTACCTTCGTAATTTCCTCCTTCTGTTTCTTGATGTTGCTGACGATCTCTAGAATCCTCTGAGTATATGCTGATCGAGACACATCCTGAGGAAGGTTTTCTAACTCCGTCACCTACAATGGAAGAGAACAAGCATGATGCAGTCAAACACACACATTTAGTAGATAGTAGGTGCCAGAAGACGATTAACAACTCAGTGACAGAATTTCAAATAAACCTGTGTCGACATGACATTTAACTTGTGAGTACGATAAAGATCTTGTACTTTGCTAAAGATGTAATTCAGTCCATTACCAGTTGTTTGTACATTTCCTCCTTCTTCCTGGCCTCCTCTGTGGACACACGGATTTTGTCATGCAGAGACTTGATCTCAGACAGCTTTCTGGACGACTCCAACTGAGGACAACAGACACAAACAAACAGAATCTAGATGTGTTTTTACTGCAATTAATTGAGTGGCATATCTGTTGTAAGACACCACCTACATCCCGGTTGCTGCAGATTTCTTTGAGTCTGCGGTGCTCGTCGATGAGTGGAGCGCGGTGTTTCTCCCACTGAGAGGCCAGGTTCACCACCCGCTTGGCGCTGGCCTCCACCAGAGCCTGAAGGAAGGATCACACAGGTTTCAACCAAATTTGAGCCTAGCTGGGTTTGATGTCATGTCTCCAAGCACAAACTGATCTCATTCAGCCCTCATACCTGAAGCTTCAGCAGGTTGTTGTCTGCGTCTGGCAACAGGTCGATTGTTTTCTTCTTCACCTGCATCTTTTCCTCTTTCTCAGAGTTCCCCATCTCTCTCTGCTTCAACTCATCCAGCACCTGCACCAGAACACATCACAAATCTGAAACAACAACCATTCATTTGCTGAGGCGTGTGTATATATATGTGTCTGTGTTTTACCTGTGTATTAGTGACACTCATGTGCTTCATGTCTGCTGTTAGCTGGTTGACATCACTGCAAAGCTGCTGGAGTTGCTGCTGGAGTGAAGCCAGTTCCTCCTGCTGACGCTGCTGGCTATCACCCTCTGACTGAAGTCTGGAGGGGATGGAGTTGGTTACTGCTGCTGACTCCTGAACACACACACACACACGGACATGGACACACAGCTGTTAAGAGACTGACACTGCAGACTGAGACATTTGTTTTAGACCATGTGGTATTTTAGCATTCTGCAGGTGGAGTGGTCCTCACCTGTGTGAAGGTGAACTTCTGTGTATGGGTGAAGTGAGTACCCTTGGTCAGGATGTGGTCAGAGGGGGCGGAGGCTCTAAAGGCCTGCAGTAGCTCACCCAGGTCAGAGGTTGAGCGAGGACCACCAAAGGCACTTTCAGGAGAGGGCAGTGCAGCAGAGCGGAGCTGCTCCTCGATGCGTTTCCGCAGTCGGGTCAGCTTCCGTGACTGGTACTCCTGTTCAACAAAGACCTAATTTAACCTCTAACTAATGCACAGAGATCATCGGTGAGAAAAGTATTTTGATCCTTTAGTTAAATAAAACCAATACAGCAATGTAAAAATTCTTCATTACAAGTAAAATCCTGCATGAAAAATCCTACTGAAGTAAAAGTACAAAAGTATTAGCAGCAAAATGTAGTTTAAGTATTTAAGTAAAAGTAGTGGTTTGGTATGATATATTATGATACATGACATCATTAGATCATTAATAGTTAGAGCTAATTTGAACTAATACATCAGAAACATTTTTAAGATCGTCAGATGATTAATGGGAGCGGAAGCGGCACGTTCTGCACACCCTGAATGACAGGCACACAGAGAGGGCTGGTAAAGAGACAGTTACAGTAAAAACTGTTTTATTTCACAGCCCAAATGCAGCTTGATCTTATGGCAATGACAGATGCTGCCAATCACTTGGGAAGGAACAATTTTAGATACATTGTCCAGAGGATCAAAAACAATTAACAGACGGATAAACATGAATGTAGAGAGTGTGATGATTTGCCTGTGGAGTGAGGCGAGACAGGAGTCCCTGACTGTTCCACTCGTTGTCCCACTCCTGAGCAGCACTCAGCTCAGCGGTGTGCTGCTCCAGTATGGATGCCACCACAGAGGCATGATGGGAAGGCTGGGCGGTCACGGGAGGAAGAATGTCTCGCTGGTAGTCATTCAGTTCTGAAAGTGCACATACACACACACTTTATTCCAATTCATACCCTGTGTCATCATTCCTGTTCCTTCTGCTGCTGATGGGAAGAGACACAGTGCTGGACAGGTCCTGCTGGTAGAGAGGAGGGGCTGACTGGTCTCTCAAAGTCTACAAGAATTCAACTATCTGTCAGACATGTAGCTAATTAGGCTCAGCTGTTACCTATAATTAGCGTTTGAACACGTTGCATTTCTGACAGTTTATGTTCTGCTTGTTCAAAAGCCGTTTGATAACATCCTACTACTGGATAATGAGCGTTGACATATTTACTCATTCATTCCCATGGTTTTTATCCTCTGCTCTGTCACTGCTGTCCACTGTGTGTATTGTGAAGCTCATTGAGCAAACAGGAAGAGCAAAGGTCTATCGGCTCACAACATATCATGCATCCCCTGAAATTATGAATTAATTTCAACAAATTGCTTCACAATTTTTATGAAAGTTGCTGCAACACTGTGGTGAAACATGATGAATGGTGAATCATACAGTGTGTATATAATGTATGTGCAGTAGGAAGCCTACCTTTCAGCTGCTTCTTTCCTGGACCTTTACTGCAGTTTGGTAAACTAAGGGGCTGAACATGGAAGTTGTGCAGTGCTGCTGGACTCTAAACAGGAAAAACATGTAAACTGTCAGGAATTAGCTGACTTTGGGCAAGTTACATTTAACAATAATAATAATAATAATAATAATAATAATAATAATAACAATAATACAGCTGCATATGCACAGTACAATACAGTAAGCCTTAGATACAGTATGTTTGACAACTGACTTGCATTAAGATGCATCACTTTCCTCTGCTTGTTATCAGATGCTTTACTTAAGTAAAAGTGTCAACAGTGTGTAAATACAACTAGAACTCTATTATAACGAATAGTCCTGCATTTAAAACATTACTTAAATGCATAAGTATCAAGAGAAAAATGTGCTCAAAAGTACCAAAGGTAAAAGTACTCAATATGCTGAATTACATTTTTATACATTATTGATTTGGTACTAATGTTACATTTAACTAGTAACTTTATGTGTCAAATAAATGCAGTGGAGCAAAAAGCACAATGCATCACATTGAAATACTTCAGTAAAGCACATGCGCTTAAATGCACTTAGTAACATTCCACCACTGAATATAATCTGATCTGAATAATTCAGTGATATATCAGATTTAGGTTACAAAGGCCATTTTTCATTTCAATTATATTTCACAGAAATCACATTTTTTCAATCAGTTGGGTATGGCAGATTACTGTTAATATTATCATACCCATAATTCTTAGCTGCAGTTGCTATGCAGTTTGTTCAACTCTGTGCTGATGATTAAGTTCGAAAGTTAAACTACCCCACTGACACAGATAGAAACTGACTCAAACTGATGGCTGTGTGCTCCCAGAACAGAACTCGTGGGTCATTTTGAGGGCAGATTTACACAGTAAAATAAACACAAGTTAGGAAATAGATCTGGCTTTGTGTAGCCAGTCTGATTCATCTAAATATGCCTGAATTGGCCATTCTCCCAATCCTGCTGATGGGCTTGAGATATCCTCATGTATCAAAGGTTTTTTTCAGACACCAAAATGCAACTTTAAAGAGTTTACTTGTGTTTCACCGTGCAGTGGCAGTCTGCAGTTTGTAGGCAGCCAGGGGACAGCCAGCTGGGCTTTGATTGCAGCAGCAATGCTCTCTGGAGGACCGCTGATTTACCTGCAGGACAAAGAGACAGCTTTGGATGACTCAAATAAAAGGTACATGATAACAAAATGCCAAAATCATCTTAAAAAATTGCAGAGGTTAAAAAGAGTGGACAACAGCATTTTTCTGATGATACATTGTTTGTTTTTAAACTTCTCCACATACAACAGCAGTGTTCTTGGATATATTCAGATTTCTTATATATGACTGACTAAATCACAGACTGTTCAAATCATAAGCTCTGGATACTACATTAAGGATGGAGTGTGGGGCTTTTAATATAAATGAATGTCTGTCACATTCAAGTTCACCCACTGCTGATACATCCTCTCAGCTCCAGGTAAATCCCTCTGAGTTCTCTAGTAAACCAGTTTTAAATCTCCTGTCAGCAACTGTGGCCACTTTGTGACTTTCCATGTCAAATCAACAGATGTTAGAAAACTTTTCTGACTGACCATCTTGGATTTGCTTCATACTAAATGTAAATAATGTCAATGTACCCAACAACTAGTCTGCAAAATCTTCAGCTTCAGTATCTTTAGGAGGCTTTTAAAAAAAAAAGGTTTCATGACCAATTCACTTGAGGTAACAGACGGGAATACAAGACCGGTTGTGTCTTTGAAAGCTGATTGACTGGTATCGTGTGTAGCTTTGCTCCACAGAGCAGTAAATCAAACCATTTTAGTAAGATTTTGTGTGGAGTGATTATCAGTATAATAAATGCTTATGGATAAGTGCATAGTATGTTTTTTATCATTTAATCTAGTGATAAAATTAGAGGTTACGACATGACAAAAAGACGGAAAAGTACAAATCACTGCCTCCAGTCGGGGCTTTCAGATAAAAATCGGAGCGGAAACAGAACGCAAATTTGTGACTTGCGCCTTTGAGTTGAAGTGACAGGCTTTGTGCTCAGACAACCATATGCACAACTAATCATGTGATCACATGTGTTCAACTAAATCTGTAGGGAGACTCGTGATTCAGATCATGGATTGTGATTCAATCCAAAAAGATTGATCGTCCACCCCTATACATCAAGCTGCCAACTTCATATCTAGAGCATTGACTCATTAAAATGGGCTCTTTCCAGTAGTATCATTGTTTTTGGGGTAGACTTTGTCATATATGGGCAACATGCTCTTGAAATATAGATGTGAAATTATTATTTTTATTTTTAATGCCACATAAGTCATAATTTTTTATTTCCCTCAGACATGCAACTAGAAAGTCCTATAACATGATTAATATATATCAAAATCTAAAAGATCTAATGTCGTTCAGGTTGAAAATACAGTCAGCTCTAAAGCGCAAAACATTTTAAATACAGTTTTCAGCAAGCCATAACTTGGCAAATCTGCACTTTCGCCCGACCATTGCACAACATTAAGACATCTAACAGTTTAGAACAATCCCTGAAAATGTGTATGTAGCATGAATAGTTGGAAAGTAATGACTCATGGAACTTTTTTTAGCCACACTCCTTTATTAGGGCCATGACCCGTTTTGAAAAGCCTCCACATCTCAGAAACTAAAGAAGATACTCAAGCTGGAAATTTTGTGCACTAGTTGTTGGGCACAAAATGACATTATTTACATTAGGTATGGACCAAATCCAAGATGGTCAGTAGGGAGGCCTCTGTTGATTTGACCCAGTTAATGTAACAACAAAGCGATACATGTACAGTTTTTCTTTCTCTCGGAGGAGAGGTGATATGGAACTGTGTGGATGACAGGCTGGTGCTCTCTGTACCTGTTGGCTGGTCTGAGGTCTCAGCACTCTCTCTGGGCAGCTTCTCCACCAGGCACATGAGCAGGGAGCGGATCTCTGGCTCGTTGCTGTACAGAAAAGTCTGGTAGCCGATCTCTCCTTTATAACCAATATCCTGAAAACCCACATGACATATTAGGAATACTACTGGGAACGACAGGCAGTGCTTCAACTGAGCCAGGACTCATACAGGCACATCTGAATTTTGCCCACAACTATCTGAACTTCTAATTAAGCATCGTTCAGTGTCTTGAAAAGTGCACTATAGGTAAAATGTATATTAGCTGTCTCCGGTTACTTCCTGGTGAACATCGGTAGGCACAAGTCTCTATAACATTTGTCAGGGAGTTTCCTCAAATTATACATTTATACATACACTATTGTACATTCATCAGCTGTTTTTATCGCTATTCATAGACACGATAAGATAATTTTGGACAGGACTGTAAGCTTTTAAGTATCCCCCAAAACAAACAAACAAGGTTTCAAAAGTATGTCCTCTCTAATAATTGTGGTTAAGGTTTCCCTTAGGCAAGTTAGAGGTGTGTTACCTGACAGGCCTGAGCCAGGCTCATGCCCACTCTGAAGCGAGCAGACATGCCTGGAGGGAGGGACGTGGGCAGCGTGCTGCCCAGGCCTGGGTCGATCACCCGGATACATCTGACCACCGCCTCCACTATCAGCTCACTGCTGAACTGTCTGACACTGTCAATCTCCTCGCTCACCTCCCTGTGGGTCACAAATCAAATATTAAAGTAGCAATCTTCAAGAGTTTCATTTCTGAGAAGGCGACACCTATGGTCATACATGGTAATTGCAGGTTTGAATTTGAACCACACTTGGGTCATAAAACTGTAAAATGCAACATAAATTCATCAGTTGGTTATAGGGTGTTACCTCTTTTGGAGATAGTGATGTTTATAGCCTAACATTAACTTTTTACTTCTGCAATTGTATTTAGGATTCAAAAATCATAAAAGTGCTGTTCATTTGTGTGTGTGTGTGTGTGTGTGTGTGTATGTATGTATGTGTTTGTGTGTGTGTGTGTGAGAGAGAGAGAGAGAGAGAGAGAGAGAGAGAGAGAGAGAGAGAGAGAGAGAGAGAGACGAGAGAGAGAGAGAGAGAGAGAGAGGTGGAGCACCAGTCACTAACACAAAGTTAGTGAATGTTCCTTGTGATTTTACCAGACATGTAATTCATAAAACTGTAAAATGCAATAACTTCTGTATAATTTCTTCAGTGGGTCATAGTCACTGTGTTATCTCATTTGGCGATATATAGTGACTTAAAAAGAGACTACCACTTTAAAGGTACTGTCAGTTACACTGTATTCAATGCAAGCTCACGACCTTTGCCTCACACAACCCGCATGTGTCTCTGACCCCGTGATGGACTCGTAGCTGCTGTTGACGCTGTAATTCATTACATCAACAGTTTTTGACAGTGACGTTGCTAACCGCAAAACTTAACATTAGTAAGCTAACATGTCATTTCAGTAACTGGTGGTTGGGTTGGCATTGTGCACAACTAAAAATTAATTCACAAAATGCTGTTGATACTTACGTTCCGACTTGTTTGAGGGCGTGAATTAAAATTTTGTCAACTTCCTCCATCGCTGAAGTTTCTCTTAAGACAGACTAGCTAACGGGCGCGAGTTTAGCAGAACATCTGATGCTAGCGGGGTTATTGAATAACACCGAGTTAGCTAATATTAGTGAGGGTTTCCCCGAGATGAAGGCAGCGAGCTAGCTTCCATCTTCTGTTAGCCAGGAACTAGCTACTAGTTAATTAGCAAGCCTGTCACTCCTCACTTCCCTGACAAGAGCCATTGTAACTCTCCGTTGCATTTGAAACGTCTTGCTACAAACCAGCGTCTGATATCATAAAAGAGTCTGTTGCATCCACTAACGACACTGAATCTGAGCGTGGGTGTCTGCTACCAACGTAACAAACCTGACATCTGTGTATCTTGTTCTGTGTGGAAATGAAGTAATAAGGGACGATAACGACGGTGTGTCTGGGAAGCAGAGTTTCCTCTCGACCAACCGTGGTTGCGAACAACTGGAAAATGAGCCGGCAAGAAATACATTTCCCAGCATGCACTAAAAGAGACAGTCTTGTGACCGGAAAGGTGGCAGATAGTTCAGCCTTTTTTCCACCCAAACTTACTTTATTTAAAGACCATAGAAGGACTCAAAGAACAGAAATACAGTTAGTAACAGACAGAAGAACAAGGATAAGAAAAGGGGTACATACACACTTGAATTAAAAAGAGGTTTTCAATGTGTTGTAGATGGCTGTCAGTCCTTTTAGTGTTTCAAAGAACAATTTAATTTCATGAACTAAGGAGTATTGGGTTTACATTCACACCATTTGCATTTATGGATATAAAAATTTCCATTTGAAATGAAAACATTTAAAATAAAAACTTCTGTGTAGATCATTATCTCATAATTAAGAGTAACATCTCTTTTCTGTAAATTTTTATTTAACATAAATGCATTCATAAAATAAACATAGCTTAGATTTGTTACTGTGCCAGTATTACAGAATACACAGGATTCAGAAAGATCATGTCTCTGTTTTATTTAGAAAGTGGTTTGTTAGATTAAATGTATAATGTTAAAATACACTTCACAAACTTTACATTTGACAAAATATTTGTTACAGTAAGTCCAAATCAATTCCCAGGGTCGCTGGGCAGCTGAGACGGGCTCAGGGTCACTGTGCTGCTTGGGAACCTGGTGCTGCGGCTTGGGCTGGCTGGAGGATGGGGTCCCTGCGGAGATGGGTTCCTGCGTTTCCCTGAGGCATCAGGAGCCAGGGACACCACAGAACCCTGAGAAAATGGCATGGTGAGTTCCCCAGACGGGGGACTTTTCATCATCTTCCAGGTCTGAACTGGACAGAAGACACAGCTCGGGGACAGGAGACTGTGGACTTGCCAGCTCAGGACTGGAGGGTTGAAGGCACAAACCCAAACTGAACTGACTGGAGAGCAGACTGAAGACTAACATGCTGGGAAGCAGACTGGAGTCATGGACTAGCATCATGCTTTTGGCAGGCTGAGTTGCAGACCTTGAGGTCAGTATGTTAGGTATTAGCAGCCCTGATAGTTTCCACTGCAGGTTTAAATTAAATACACTTTGTACCTGCAAACAGAACACTTTGCATAGCTCCCTGGCTGTCTTGTAAGTAAATAATAATTCTACAAACCTGGAAAATGCTCAGCAGCACACTACCAGCTGTGACATGCAGCCTATTTTGGTGGAAAGTAACTATAATAGAGGTACAAGTTTGAAATTTTGAGATCAGATTGAGTATTATTAAGTATTATACTGTATACTATACTATATATACATATATATATATAAATATGTGATCAGTTTACAATGCATTGTTCTAGATTGAACTCCCCAACAGTAAAGACATGAGTTAAAATTAGACTTTTGTACCAGTACACTGTTGTCCTTTGAGGTCTGTTAGCGAGCTACATCCAGTAGATGGCGGTAAAGCAGCTGTAAACCCTCTGTGAAATCAAAGCAGAAGAAGATCACGAAATAGAAGAACTCGACCACTGCTACCCCGCTTCATGTTATCGATCACCATGTCGGCGTAGAACGAAAACATAACACAGAACAACCATTCTGTTCCGACACGGAGTCTTTAAGATGGCAGGCGAGGAGGAGAGGGGGGTGGTTCGTGTCAAAGTCAAGGTAGGATGATCAAGGTTTGAGCAACAAATAGTCTGCTAACGTCAGCTAGTTAGCTAGCAAACGCGTTGTCCTGTTTATTGAAGTGTCTGCTCAGTGTTTGTTTGTTCTGTCAAACACACCTTGTGGAGATACACGTCGACAGAAACACCTGTAACATTGGCTGTGGAACAGTGTTTTTGACGGGAGCGAAGCTACCTGCGAAAATTTATCGTTTTGTTTATCGCCAGCGTTTTATTTTTCGCTGGATTCTGTCTGTGTCAGCTGAGGGGTTAATCACCTCTATCTATCACGTTATTTAGACCCACTGTCACACCCTGTTATAACTGACACTCATCTATGAAAACGTTATTAAAATCCATCCTAATTCTCAATCCAAAGCAGTGAACCCTCGCAGACTGGAGCTGACGTCACCTGCCTCTTCAGCAGATGCGTGCGTGTATACACGGACAGAACTCCGTGACGTCAAGCGTTACCTGGAGGCATTTTGTTGTCAATAAAAAAGACGCTCGTATTGTTATTATTCAATTGTCTCGCTATATGTTGCAAAGTAGAAGATCTTCTGAATAATAAACCGCATACAGTGATTTCTAAGTGTGTATTGCAGACTGCACATTAGAGCTGGGGAATCAGTCTCAGCAGGAGAACACAGCTAGTTGCACCGAACATTTGCTGTGTGATTTCATATATGGTTTTGTATATGTTTGCCATATCTTGATATCGGATATTCGATATACTACTATGTTTTAGTTTAATATTCTTACTTAAATAATAATTATTTCAAATACATAACCCAGTCTTACCAGCAGTATCCAATCTTGTATTGATTATGTATGCAGACTAAAATGGCGCAATGTTTGACTGAGCTGTTGATAGATTCTGTTGTCCCACAATAGTAAACAGTAATCACTCCAAGAAAAACAAAAAATTGTGTGCCATGAGGTGACAGCTCTGATGACTTCTCTTAAAACAACGTTTCTTAGCAAAGACATGTTTTCTGACTTTTTGTGATATTTAAAGACATAAAAATGTCACCGTTTGAGTCCGTGCACATTCCCTCTGTTTGGTACAAAACAGTGCAGTACATCAATTCTTGCATGCCACCAAAATAGTAGATTAACAGTGCATAGACTATGTTCTGCTGTTTATTATCGAGCCATCATTATTTTATACTTTATGGTATTATACCATGTTGTACCATAATTTTATTTTCCAGTGATGATGTTTTAGAGATTGCGATGTGATCCTTTTCAGAAATGTGACGGGGTGCTTCCTGTGGAGTTTCGCTCCTTTGCTGTTGATCCTCAGATAACGTCACTGGAGGTCCTGCAGCACATACTTATCAGAGCCTTTGATTTGAATGGGTAAGAGCGATCACCCTGGCTAAAGTGCCGTATAGACACAAATATTATCAGAGTTTGTCCCAACGAGAGTCACAGTATGTGTGTCAGCATTTCCTTTTGTTTGTCTTTCAAACTAGGAAGCGGAATTTTGGGATCAGTTACCTGTCTCGAGATCGGAGTGGTGCTGAAACGTATACGTCTCTGCTGTCTGACTGGGATTTGGATCTTGCATTTGTCAGTGCAGCCAAACCATATCTGCAGCTCAAGATGGACATAAAACCTTCAGAAGACAGTGAGAATACCAATGTATCTATAAACCAACTAACAAAAACCTAAATGTTTAAAAGGAAAAAATACAAAACTTTGGAGGTCTCAATATATCAGAGAAATCTGCAGGCCATTTTAATCATGTACACCATGCACTAACCTAAACTGTAAAACACTGTATATATGAGTGAATTCAGATTTTACTCAAATGGTGTACATTTAAAGACCACACATGACACATAATTCAGACAGTAGTTAAACAGGAAAATTGGGATATAAGGTTGTAATATGCAACATCAAGAGAAATTGATTTGGGATATGTTGTATTTAGTTATTAATGGTTATGTATATGTTTGCTGCTGAGAGCTTAAAGTGTTTTTGAAAGTGATAACTTGTTTTAAGAGCGGAAGGAACCGCTGAACTGTCAGTGTACTGAGAGGAGTGTGTTGGAAGAGGAGAACCTAGTTCCATGAAGGAAGATGAGGAACAGAAAAGGAGATTTTAGATACCACCAAGACACGTTTGGATTGTGGGTCCAGGAGTGTTGTATCTGAATGTTAGCTTAGCTGCCCAATAGCTATAGAGATACTTTTTGTAACGCAAACCCCTCAGGACTGTGAGGGCGGTTCCAAAGGTTTCAACTTGCATTTCCTTAAGATGCAAGATCTTTTAAATAACAGGAGGAATGACTATATTGAGTAAAACCTGTTTCAACGTACATATGGACACGTGACCATTGGTTTCCGATTGATTTGAAAAATTGTGAACCAATCCTTTAAGTAGGAGTATAAAATAGAGGAAGAACTAACATTGATGATTAAGTCTACTACGTTTTGTTCAACTGCAGGTCCTGTAATGGAGGACTGGGACATCATAAGCCCTAAAGACGTGATCGGCTCTGAGCAGCTTCTTGCAGAGAGGACTAAGTCTCTGGCATCTGCAGCTCTCCCCTTCACCCAGTCTCTACTATCCCAGGTTCCTTCCCTTTTCTTTAACCTTTCTCATCTAGTCTCAGTGAGTCAGGATCTTTGCTTATGTGCTTGTTTCTCTTGTGTTCAGGTGGGGCGGACCTTGTCTAGAGTCCAGCAGGCCTTCAGCTGGTCTTATGGGGAGGAGATCAAGCCTTTCAAGCCTCCTCTGAGCGATGCTGAGTTTCACAGTTACCTCAATGGACAGGGCCAGTTGACACGACCTGAGGAGCTCCGACTGCGAATCTACCATGGTGGTGTGGAGCCTTCACTGCGCAAGGTGCTGCCCCTGACTTCTACTGGCATTACATACCAATTCCATGTATTGCACTTTTCCAAATAATCAGTGTTGGGTATTAGTTAGATTTAATTGATTATCAACTTGATAACTGATAATATCAAATTGATATGAATATGCAGTTGTGATTATTCACAGGGTTTTCTTCTCTATCCTCCAAAGAACAAAAATGGCCCTTTTTTCTGCCTTAAACACACACACAAAAAATGCAAACCGAAATTTTATAGTGAAATTAAAATCACGCATTCATATATTGAATTATATAATTAGTATTTTGTGACATGAAATCGATCAAGAATGACCTTCTGAATTGTTTTCTGTTGTTAGGTTGTTTGGCGATACCTCTTGAACGTCTACCCTGATGGACTGAGTGGACAGGAAAGAATGGACTACATGAAGAAGAAGACAAGGGAGTACGACCAGCTGAAGAGTGAGTGGACTGCCCGGGTCACTCACGAGGACCTTGAATTTATCCGTGGAAATGTTCTCAAAGACGTCCTGAGGACGGACCGGGCTCATCCATATTACGCAGGCTCAGAAGACAGTCCGCACTTGACTGCCCTGACAGACCTGCTCACTACATTTGCCATCACACATCCCCAGGTTTGTAGAGATGTTCAGTCAGTTGGCTTGTAACTTTGTAGGGATTGGGGTCAGGCAGGTGCTGTTGCCTTGATTTTACCTTGAGGGGCCCCCTGCCCTCCACATTTACATTAAAAAAAATACTCAAATATTCGATTTAGATCTATAATCACCTACAGTAAAGATACTTTTTTACGTTTTTTGTGCAACCCTTATTGATACTGACAACCTCTAGCTTAAACTTAAAAATGAGAGGACAGCAGAAGATAAATATTAATTATAAAATAGGTTTGCACATTATTCACAAAGAAGGAGGAGCAATTAAAGGTTTGAGAAGAGACTAGTGATTCTAGATATTTTGTCAACCAACCCAAAACAGACACTGGCATCATTACTAAAACCCAGGGCTTCATTTATCAAAGCATGTGTAGAGAAAGTTCTGAGTGTGTGAAACTGTCTGTAGGAACAAAAAAATTGGCATTAATCAAACTTGCACACACACAACTTAACACAATAAACACCAAGACATCTTGCCTGTTTTACATCCATCTGCTTTTGCACGTACAGGCTCATTTACATACAGATGCCCTCAGAATGTCAAATATGGTCAACGCTTCCTTTCGAAAGTCCTAGTAGCCTAAATGTTCAGTTACTTGTTGTGGACAAAAGCAGCAAATGAGAAAGATAAACAAAAGTCTCAATGTAGTTACAATACCGTAGACATGCAAGCATATGAATATCTACATATATATAATGTTTCTAAACTGTAGACTTCTGTAACTTTGTGTGGATGTGTTGTTTTTCAGATATCATACTGTCAAGGCATGAGTGATATTGCCTCCCCTATACTTGCAGTAATGGACAATGAGGCACATGCCTTCATTTGCTTTTGTGGCATTATGAAGCGTTTGGAGGGGAATTTCCGGCCAGATGGGCAGCTCATGTCCATTAAGTTCCAGCATCTAAAGCTGCTCCTGCAGTACTCTGATCCCGAGTTCTACTCCTACCTGGTGTCCCGAGGAGCCGACGACCTCTTCTTCTGTTACCGCTGGCTGCTTCTGGAGCTCAAGCGAGAATTTGCGTTTGACGATGCTTTGAGGATGCTTGAGGTTACCTGGAGCTCCCTGCCCCCGGATCCTCCTGAAACCGAAGTGGAGCTTCTTGGACCACCGCTGGAGACAGATGAAACAATGACCCGCAGAGACGAAGACAAGGCAGTTGAGAACTGCCTTGAAGATGATAAGGAACAAAAAGAGAAGCAGCGTAGGCGACATATGCTGAGGCCTTCAAGAGAAGAACCAGATGTGAGCAGGAATGCTGTCATAGAAGAAAAAGACAGGCAAAATGCTGGTGCTGGAAATGGAAGTGAGGCCAGTGATTATGATAGTCACCAAGTGAGCGGGGAAAAGGCAGATCTGAAGGTTCCTCCTTTAGAGAGGCAAACTAGTTTTGGAGATTTTAAATACTATACTGCCCGGAATGAAGATAGCTTTGATATGGAAGATGCTGAGCAGCCACAGGGTTTGGTGGTTTCAAAGTCAGTACCAAGCATCGCGAGGCGGCAGTCCACAGTTGACAGTGAGGAGGACCCAGGAGAGAGGACACCTCTCATAAAAAACTGTGACAATGGTTTCTCTCCAATGTCATCACCTCCCCTCTTTCCTAGTGGCCTACCAATGTGGAAAACTGGCTCCTCTGTCTCTCCCACATCTTCGACTTCACCCTCCAGTTGGCCGGGAGCTTCTCCAGAGTCTCCTCCAAAATCCACACCCGCACCCACAATGAATGGAAGAGAGGCCTTACCAAGAACTGTTCCGAAAGTCTTGACTTCCTCTGCCCAAGTGCTCAGCAGCACAGGGATCAACTCACCCACAACTCCCACTGTAAAAACATCTGTTGCGTCTCCCTCGCATACTCAGAATAGATCCCTACTCTCTTCACCTATTTTGTCCTTTGGAAGAGGCCCCTTGCTGTCTGGCAGCAGGTCGTCCTCCAATAATCTCCCTTCACCTGGCAACAAAACCCCCAGCACAACAGCTAACACACCCAGTTCTTTGAAAGCTGAGACCACCAGCATCAAACCGTGTTCTCTGCCGCCTCCTCAAGAGTTCGGCAAAGGCAATCCCTTCATGCTGTTCCTGTGCATGTCCATCCTGCTGGAGCACCGTGACCACATCATCAAGAACAGCTTGGATTACAATGAGCTAGCCATGCACTTTGATCGCCTTGTGCGGCGCCATAACCTGAGCAGGGTGCTGCAGCGAGCCAAGGCCTTATTTGCAGACTATTTGCAGAGCGAAGTGTGGGACTCGGAGGAAGGGGATGAGGTGAGCTCGGACTCCCCAACAACAGCTAATGCTGCTCAACACTCCCCTTCTCCAACCATCTCTGCTCAGCGCATTTACAGCCCTTTAGCATCGCCTCAGTCATCATCTCCGAACTCAACCTATAACCTTGCAACCACAATTCCCTCCCCAACAGCTCAAGTTGCCCTTTCCCCCACTTCCTGATTCCATCATGCATCATTCGCTTCCCATCCTCAGTTGAACTCCTCAGAAGACTGACTGTGGCCCGTTGGAGGTGTCGGTCTTTTTTTAGTCAGCCTTCCAAATTGAATAGGGCTGTTAATAATCTACTCATTCTGTGTATGCTTGAATATATATTTATATTCCTTATGTCAGTATTCATTGTAAGGTTTTGTTTTTTCATCAACCCTTCCAGTTGACGGACGAGTCGTCTGTCCTTGGAAAAGCTGATGAAAGAGCATTATTTTCTCGTTGTTTCCTCTGAGGTTGCTGATGCATGACATGTTGAACCCTGTGATTCAGGCGTTTGATGGTCAGACAATAGGACTGTCTGAGTTTTGCCATAACCAACAAAAGTTTAGCCACTTGGTGCATTTAGCCTGTGTTGCCCTCTTTACTAACTTTGTTTACATTCTCATGTTATGTCCAATAAGCCACACAAGTGTCTTAACTAAAGCACTCAAATCAGTTAAAAAACAAAAGGGAAGATTCAGACTCAGTTGTTGAAAGTCAAGGTTTAAATGGCTCCTGTTCATAAGGAGTTTTACAGAAACAGCTCAACTTGTGAACCAAAATCTAAATTAGTCATAAGATAAACTGATGACAAAGCCAGCCCACATACCTAACCTTCCTGACCCAGCTCGCCACCATTAACCTGAAAGGGAAAATCGACAATACATTTTTGTAAGGTGGAAAACTGCTGCTGAGGTTCTGTCTAAAAGTGTGTTCAGACAGAACAAAACTATAATTTTAGATGTGGTGCAGTTGCATACAAATCTCAGTAAAAGATGCACAAGGGTTCAAATACATGTGAAAAATTCATGCAGAAACTGGAGCTCCTGGTGAGCTCCGTTGTTTGCTTTGTCTACGGCCGGATCACACTTTAAAGGCCAGATTACACCAGCATTTATTACAGTGAAAGTTTAGGCCAAAATCATTTGGTTTCAAAGGGATGAGCCGATTAGCTTTGGACGAGAGCTTTTACATAGAATACATCTCTGGTGAAGTTTGACACAAATTTGCAATGTTAACCAATTCAAACTGTGTCTTTCCATCCGGCTGTGTGTAACTACGCTCAGCCAGAGAATAAGCTGGAATGAATTTCTGGTATGACCGGGAATTGAAGCTTGAAACCCCTCCAGCATTTGGTCTTCTCACGATACCCTAGCCTCATTTGTGACCTCAAGATTCAATACCTTACTCTGTATTTCAGACACAAACGTTCTCTATACAGATCTTTGGGGAAAAATACAAACATTTTTTATCAGCTTGACCAGCAGCTAGTAGTATATCTTCAGCATTATATTACAGTCTCATAGATGTCTGCTGTCCACCTGGAATAAATCAACATATATAGATAAGGCCTGTGTTTCTGCGGTGCCCTGGTAGCCTAGAGGTTAAGATGCAAACCATAAACCATAATGTCCCCATCTCAGGTCCAGCCAGGGACCCATGTTTCATGTTTTTCCCCTTTCTCTTTCCCCACATTCCTGTCAGCTCTTCTATAATAAAGGCTTAAACTGGCCAAAAACAGTCAGAAAGTTTTCCAAGGCCCTGCCCAGGCATGCCTCAACAAGCACAGCTGAGCAGAGAGCACAGTGCAAGTCTGGAAATATTGCCTTTAAAATGTAGGTATCATTATTTTTATCCCTGGGCAGACTGTAGACCTTTATTATATCATGAAGTACCTTTTACAGATGTAACAAGCTGCTGGACGAGATGTTACTTTTCCCAAAGGTTTGGTGAGGTCGAGTAGGAAGCAAAAGATCTCACTTACTCTGGTTCTTTAAATCTGTTTTATAAACACAGAGACAAGAGGAAAAAGTTCAGAGTTAGTCAGAGGCTCATTCCCTCACACTAAGGTGGAGCGTCTGTTGCTAGCTTACAGCTAACGTTTGTGCCATGTGCATCTTGGCTGTTTGGGGCGAACACACTACAGAATGATCCAGCATTAAAATTCATGCAAATCACTTTAAGACAAAAAAATTTGCTTTACTTTCTGTCTGAACACATTTTGAGAAAATAATGATGTCAGAGTGATGTCATCAGGGTCATCTCAGTTTGGGCTTGGAGACTACAACTTTATAACAGAAACAACCTTGAGGTGCAGTTTGAAAGACGGTGTAACAGAAGTTGCACTGATCTTACAGCGTGCACAGCTTGTCTGTGGTTTTCTTTATGTACAAATTTGAGTGTTACCCTCAATATGTCAGACTATTTTTCAAAACCTTAATACACCATTTACTCATCCAAACACATTGTTCTAAAACATTTTCCTGCCAGATTCAACTTACAATTTGTCATGACATGAAATTAAATCTGAGTAATGTTTAATGAGAACATGGAGGGTGATGGGTGTAAGGTGTGTGGGGGAAATGTCACACATGCAATATCTGCTAGATCATTACTTTGAGAGTTAATGTTATTTATGTCTTTGTCTCTTTATATCAATGTCGTTTTATTTCATACTTGTGAAAATGTTAAAAAAGGACCTGCAAGGGCATTACTTCCTTTATAATAACAAACTCCTGAGCTAAACTGTTTTACAGCTTTCTGGCTGGAAATGGAAACTATAGTGTCGGTGCTCATATGTAAAAAACGAGCTACCAGAAGGAGGAGATCAAATAAATTTCATCCCTTTTTGGAGCGAGCACCACAGGAGATAACATCTGAAGTTTTTAGAATAAAAACTTAGAGCACATCATGTGCGTCAGTGAAGCCTTCAGCCAATAAGGACAAAGTTCTGTTGTTCCAGTCGGTGCAGCAGGAAAAAACTACAGCAGCCTTGCTCTAACAAGGTTTTAATGTCATGTGACATGGTGACGTTCTGCAGCACCTGCGAAAGTCGGACAAAATCTCTAACCAGCATGCATCATGTTAAGTCAGCGCTGCGTGGCGCTGAAAAGTCAGATGATAAAGAGATCCTATTGAATTGCATCATGGGAAATGGAGGATCCAGTGTTTTGGGAGCCCAACTGAAATTCACTGATGCCTCTGCTGCTTCACTTTTCTCCTTCCTCCTTTTAGTGCACAAATTCAAGACACATTGCTGTTGTGAACCGGTGTTGTGTTGGATTTTTCCTTTTACTCTTCCAAAGTGCTGTTGCATCTGGACTTGCTGGCGCAGTGAGACACCCAGAGACCTGGGTCTAAACAGAATAATGTTGCAGTGGCCCGTACATTCCACCACTTTCAGACTGCACTTGTACATTACTTATAAATTGCTTCAATCAGCAAAACAAAACTTTCTAAAAGTTTAATGTTGGTTAAATGGCTCACTACTTCTGTACCTTACTTCTGTTCTTACCCAAGTGCAGTGTAGGCGAGGTGGAGGGGACGTGTGACTGATGATTTCAAAGACTTTGGGTCAGTGCAATGAGTGTATCAGTGATATGTTCAGAAGGAGGTTTAACATTAGTTAAACAATTTCCTTTTTTTTTTCTTTTACAATTTTTTTGTTTTTCTTGTTTGTTTTTACAGTTTTGAATGTGACTCAGCCAATCACAAAGTCTCAAGTCCAACTTTGGTGCATAGCTAGGGTCTCCATAGTTACAACAGGACAAACCAGCGGATCCTTTTTGTATTGATGACATCACATTGAGTAGAGACATGTTGTCATGTAGTTATGTTATACTATGAAGATATGTGGATGCAGTACTGTAGGGAGCAGTTTGGTGTTGATCTACATGTACAAATACCATTCTGTTGACACACTGTATGTGCTGGACTCATACATTCAAACTACAACAGTAGTGAAGGAAGTACTGTACATTATTTAATGCTTTGGTGGGTCATTATTCAAAGACGCATCATTTTAGCACTTTGGTTATTGCTATTTCCCAAAGACTGTCTTTTTGCTCTGTTGGTCTGTATTTTGATTTCAATGAAACCACTGAAATATATATGTCTATATGAGGCTAATTTAATGCACAATTGCAGGTATCACATATGACAGTCTTTGTATTTGCTTTCTGACGTTGCTGAAGGTAGAGAAAAAGTAATAACTGAGTCCTGGCTGTATAATATCTTTACAATTGGAGTGGAATATGATGTGATGGCCATGGCCAAAAATATAAGCCTATGTGCAACCTTTTGGCAGAGAAGTGCCTCACTTGTTTGAATCAGTAGCCTTGATTTATATTTTCTTTTGTGCACTTATGTCTACTTTGTTCATCATACAGACTGATCTGAAAGCCAGTTTTAGGACTGAGAGATATTTGAATTAAATAATTTGAATGCGTCATATCAATGATTGCTTTCATGCATGGTGTTCACTACAGTAGAAAAGTAATTTTCAACCATTTAAGGTATAGTAGTAGGTATAGTATAGTAGTAGTAAAACAGGTTCTCACCAAATTTCACTGACTCTATATATTTATATTTGATCCATATCTTAATGCCTCATTGACTTTTTCTGGAAACACATTTCTGCCAGTACAAGAGGAAACATTAGTATGTATGTTATTTTAACATGTCTTCATCAAAGAATGGAGCTACGGAGTCAAAATTATGATATATAAAGTCTAAATTAAAAATGTTTACATATTCTAAATTTCAAAATTACAATAAATAATATCAAGTCACTAAATTATGAGACACAAAGACTAAGTTATTTTCTATCTGAATTTGGACTTTGGAAATAATTTTATTCCAAACAAAGCAGACATGTGAAAATGTATTTTTCAATTGAAGGTGGAGTAAGCAATTCTGGATAAAGACTTGATAATTGAACTCAAAAGCAAAACAGCGACACCCCTCCCTTCAGTGCTTCCTCAGAAGCTCCAACCCCCAGATGTTGATACAACCCTATACTAAAAAAGATTAGATTATTTTTACAAACTACAGAGATAGAAGTTAAGTTCGAGCTACGCTAACAGTAGTAACCGCCTGGCATAGCAAGAAGAAGGGCAAGGTCACACACATACACCAGATTTAAGAGAAAAAATAATTAATTCACAGTAAATGATCCAGATCTACCTCAAAATGCAACTGGTTCTTCCCTGGTCCACGTCTCATCCCTCCACCAAGTTCAGTGCAAATCTGTCCAGCGCTTTTTTCCGTAATTGTGCTGAAAAATAAACAGACATGGGCGTCTTCATGCCACTCTGCAGGTTGTATGGTGAAATACCACGTTATAGAGCAAACAATAAGTTAGCTATCTCAAACATTAACAAATGGCACAAAACAATTACCGACCTAGTCGCTGTGTGAAACGCTGCAGAACAATGACAATGTGAGTATGTTGTGGCGTATAGGCCGCCACTGGTTCCTTCCCTGCTCTCACTGTGACATCATCGCTGCCCTCTCATCTGCAGTCCCAAACAATCCCATTCAAAGCTCCACTCGATCTGGCAGCAACAAGGAGGACGCTGCTCCTTCTCCTCTCCATGGTAATCCTTAAATCACAACTATTCAATATTCTTTTTTTTCCTTCCCTTGTCCTGTTTACAAGCACAGATTTCCCCTGTTGTTGACTGGCAGGAATAGTGTTGTCTTCGCTGAATTTGACATGAAGTGTATTGGACTAGAATCGTTTATTCCATCTTTAAGTGAGATGCGAAGCAGGATATAATTTAACTTTCCATTGTAGTGGACATCATTCATTGAAAGGGTTGATCATGTGTTTCCATTTGGTTTAAAATGAATCAACTGTAACTAAAACTGTGATGTAATTTTTAAAGAGATGAGAAGATATTTTCAAATATTTAAAATTCAAAGATATTGAAATTGTAACGGAAGAAAACCACCACTCAGCAACTCTACGCTCATGGAACCATAATATTACTTTGTGTTTCTTTGCTTGTTTGTGACAATATATAAATCTTGACATGGCTCTGCCTTATTTTGATATGGATTAAATTAATATAGATGAAGTACTGTACATGGCTGTTGCATTGCAATGGGAAATCAGTCAAACACAGAGTTATGCTTTAATAAATCCTAAGAGGTGCACCTCCTGATTTTGTGGTAGTGCCCAAAAATCCCCAGATTTTCTCCCAGATAAATCTTGATGATTTTTGGACCTATAGTTCAGTAGTGTGGGAACATGTGGGGATAAACGGACACTAGAACAAAGTCAGGGAGTGATTCTATGAAAATTGTCTTTTTTTCCCTTCTTTTTCTCAGCATTGTTTACCTTTTCGACTTTATTCTCAGTTTTGTGTGGTCTATACTGTGTATTTTCAGTAGTCTGTAATGTAGAGGGCCAAACAGGAAGTATAATGGCTCCACCTCCAGAAGGGAAATCCCATTCTGTCAAACGCTTCTGTTTTAAGCAGAAACTGAAGTAATCTCATGTCTTTAGGAAGACCCTTGTGATGATTGTGGTTATTACTCTTACACTTGGCTTGGCCTCCTTTTGTACATCAGTATTTAATAGCATATTTAAAAATAACTTTAGTAACTGGACGAGCTGGACTACGAGCTAGCAATATGTGCATTTGTAAAAAAAAAAAAAAAAAGGAAAAAAAAGATTTGTTTATCTCATTAAATTATATATGTGCACAAGGTTAAACTTTTTAATCATACAATACACAACAGTGTTACTGGCTGTATATGGGACACAAATAAATTATAATCAATGCAATTTATTGGGTGAAGGATGGTCGTTTTTTTTAATTCACTGAAAAATTCCACAAAAGCCTGAAAGGTGAACTAAAATATATGTACATTTGGATTATGATACTTTGTCGATAATAATCCTCTTTATTTACACAGCGTGAAAATACTTTTAATACTTTGGTGATTGCAGTAGTCGTCAGCAGCACCTGAATAAAGACATCATACACTTAATATACATAATATGTGGCATCAATTTCACCACATAAACAGCAAATTTAAATGATTTAAGGGAGAACCTACTTAGCAAACTTAGAATACATGAATGGTACAAAAGAGACAAGTTAATGGTATTACAGGGTTTGCAACTGATCTCATGATGTTGAATCCTCATGGTGCAATACCGTCGATCGCCTCGTGGTGGCAGTAACTCCCTCTTTAAGCTGTAGGAAATGAGGACGAGGGGTAAAGATTCCAGTTTCCGGTTCCGGGTCAACTGTCTCCTTCACAAACAGTGAAAATGTTGACCCGACTTTCACGGCTCGGGCCCGCGCTGCCCCGGTTACTCTCCCATCCACCGGCCCGGTTCGTCTCCCAGTCAAAACCGACCGGTGCCGCTGGTTCGACCGCTGTGACGGAGCTGCACCCCGCTGCGGGCAGCGCTGGACACGGTGAGGTCAGCGAGTATGTCAAGGTGAGTTCCTCTCCATGATACGTTAACGTTACTCTACGTGAACGTTTTACTAACAGAACACACGTTCATGTCACATATGCAGACAGCGGTCACCTGACTGAAAACCAAAATATGCTGTTACACCACAATTAACAGAGTCTCTGTGAAATGCATCAGAGAGCTAACGTTAGCTTGCTAATGCTACACACACACACACACACACACACACACACACACACACACACACACACACACACCAGTCCACTCAGGTTACTCGAGTTCAGCTTCAACAGTCACTGTGGATGTGTCTGCGCTCTGTGACACTGATCAGCATAAGAACCAGAGAGTGACACCAGATATTTACTGATGGATTTAAGTGTAAACTCTCTTGTCCAGGTGCTGAGTCCAGAAAGGCGGAGCCAAGATTGGACTTGATTCCTGCTTTTATTAATGTAACAAAAAGATGGAGCAGATGTCAGTGACAGGACTGAACCCTAAACACAGGGGTGGAAAATTGTACTTAAAGGTGCAGTCTAATAAGACAGTTCTGCAATATTAATATTATTAATTGTTGGTGAGAGTTGTTGGTTGAACTGTGTGATCATTTTGGAGGTTGTAGTGTGTGTGTGTGTGTGTGTGGCGCTGC
Source organism: Seriola lalandi dorsalis (assembly GCF_002814215.2). Taxonomy (NCBI): domain Eukaryota; kingdom Metazoa; phylum Chordata; class Actinopteri; order Carangiformes; family Carangidae; genus Seriola; species Seriola lalandi. Next base: position 174,197 of record NW_019525022.1, read on the forward strand.
TGAGCTGTATTGCATTTTACAGAGAGGTGTTTGTGTTATTTAGTCCTTCTACAACATGAACTCGACGGCGGCTGCAGCAGCTGACAAACAGACAAAACAGCGCTTGGCAGTGTTGCACATGCCGGTCTGAACATCACTCTGTGTCTCGTGCACAATGAAGTCCTCCACAATCTGCTCTAAATCCTGTTTCTCTGCTATTTCTCAATATAAGATATAACCAGTCCTCTCAGTCTCTGTCTCACTGCCCCCTCCAAGTTTTCAAAAACCGAGCTGATGAGATCTGCAGTCACAACAACAGGGATTATCAGACACAGCAGAAAGGTGGTGAAATTCTCACTGATGATAGTAGTGAAAGTAGAAGTCACAGCTGGAGGAATCACCATTAGTATTTTAGCATTTAGCATTTAACAAGAGTAAATGTAAATAGTTTCTTCCACCTCTGACTAAGTACTGGCTACAATAAAATTTACAATCTCCTTGTCAATATATAGCTCAGGTACATTTGGCAGCAGTTATAGCCTCTAGTCCGTAGTAATGGGTCTGTATCAGCTGATGCTGTCTTGTTGCTGCAGCGTGACAGTTACTTTCTGCACAATAGCATGTCAAGAATTACACATCCAAGGCCATACATGTTTGGTAAATGTAAACTGTTCCTACTCCATATATGTGTTCAGTATCAAAGCTCACTACATCTTAGGGACTAACCATTACTTGAATTGACGGACTCATCACCATCTATTATATTTTTGCTCTTGTCTCCTTCTGTAATTTGTACTTGTCAGTAAACCTGATTGGAACATTCCTTAGTTGTGGTAATAAACCTTTTTCCAGGAAACTAACTGACTAACTGTTGAATCTCCTTGATGCAGCTGTGTTTAACCTGAAATCACTCGTCCTACTTCCATAACTCAGGGATGATCTTTGTTCAAATAATTGTGTCACCTCCAAGAACACAGGGTGTATGGGAGTGAAAGGGCTCCAACAGAGACTGGAAGGGAGGTCAGGAGGAGGCAGAGTGTAACAGGCAGGCTGTGGGGGAGCATGTCTATTTTTTATATTCAATCAAGGAAATCGAATATGAATGTTGCTGTTTTAAACTCAGTTGTTTATTTTGCCCAAGTCTGAAACCACCCCACCCCCTGTCCTGTTTTGATCCAAGGTGACATAACTAATAAAAAGTGAAGACTATCAGTAAATACATCAGTGAAACCGGCTGAAGGTCTGTACTGTGTCTTATGCCTCTTGTATATAATTTGTTCCTGTTTGTGTTTTGTCAGAATCCAGACTACCATGGCTTCTCCAGTGATCCTGTGGTGGATGATTGGAACATGAAGGTCGGCTTCTTCTTTGGCATCTCAGTGGCTCTTGTTATCGGAGCAACGTTTATCCACTATTTACCAGACCACGGGTGAGTTCCCATCTGTTCATATCTGCTCTCAGTTTTGCTGTCGAATATGAGATGAGAGGTGTGATGTCAGGATGTTTTGTCTGATGCCACAGTGACACTTCTGCTGAGTCATGGTTTGATTACATCACCTGACTACTTCTTTCAAAGCAGACTTGTTTTTTTACTTTTCTTCACCAAAATGAAATGAAGAACATTAGTCATGTGGCGAAGCGTATCATAGACACTTTATATCAATGAGGATAGAATATTAGAAATGTTCAATGTAAAGGACTTGTCTTCTTTAAAAATTTGACCAGCTTTCATCATGGATGCTACTTAGATACTTCCAGGTCATTTCACTCAGTTAGAAACCTTTTTGACCACAGCCTTTGTCTCAGTGAAAGAATAATTTGGGGGTTTTACAGTCAAGCTGGAGTTTGTTATTAATGTTAAGTATTAAAATGTTTCTTTGTCTGGTTTTCTCACTCCCTCCTCTCTTTCTCTGACTGTATCTTCTCCCGTGTGTGTGTTTTGCAGAATGCGGCAGTGGGCCAGAAGGGAGGCGGAGCTTGTGATCCAGCAGAGAGAGAGGGAGGGTCTTCCTCTCATAGCGGAGAACTACTACGACCCAAACAAGATTGTTCTGCCCTCAGCTGGAGAGGAGTAGGATGTCCAACATCCACTGACTGTATTTCATGATTATTGTATTCAAATATAATAGAATAAACAATGTACGTGTTAATTGTGTAATCGTTATGTGTGGACAATGACTTCTTGAAACAGTAATTTAAATGTGTTCTAATCATTATATAAAGGTAAATCTGGCATTTTTTGGATCCTGATGACAGTTGCTGATGCTCAGAGCTACAGACACATTGTGATCAGAAACAGAAAAGAAGTGAGGTTAGCCCCACAAATAACTACACTCAAATTTCTTATTGATCCCACTGATTGTTTAAAGTTCATGAGTTTCAACTCATGAACGTTAAACAGTGACAAATAAGTTATCCACCAATACTCTAACCCTGAATGTGGTGTTTAAAAAATCAACCTGATAATATAATTTTTTACAAATACGCTTTTGCTATGTCACTTTTCCAAGTAGAAGATGAACTGAAACTTCTTTTGAAAACAGTCTTCCTAAATATTCTGGTCAAAAAATTCACTAATTAAACAATGAATTATAATTAACCACAAAGAAACCCTGTAATAATTACTGTGGTACACTATTAACACTCAATCCAGCAGAATAAAATATGAGGGGTATAAAGGTAGTAACGGCAGCATCTAGTCAGTTGTCAGCTGGGCAGTTGGTAATTCAGCCTTGAGTTAACTAATCTATCTAAAAGGTAACCAGACTAATTAAGCTGTTTTAAGGCAAATTAAGGCATTTCAGCCTTTCTGTCTGCTACTGTTTGTCAGCTAGTGTGAAAACCTAAAAACACTTTCTTCTCATATTCACTGTTTCTGCAGTTACTGCTCTCTGCCTTTGTGGGACAGTATGAATATCATATGTGTTATAAATATTACAACTTTTATCTTATACATGACTTTCACCATCATTTATCTGCATTGTTAGAGAAGCCAATCGCGATCTCCACCTGAAACCTGCCTTTGCAGTGTTAACGCTGATATGTTCATTATTCCGTGGGCACTTGAACGCAGCAGAGGTGCGTCGTTACAGTGCGCATGAGCAGCGGACTTAAAGCCGAAAGCGCCAAGTGCAGACATGTTGAGAGACATGACGAGAGTAACTACTGTGCGCTGCAGCTAAAGCAGTTAGCATTAGATTTTAGTGTCATTTTAACACTACGTCAGTTCATGTTGCTGCTGATCTAAGCTAGGAGACACATAATGTCACTGAGTCTGCGTGGAGTGACAGTGAACTTTCCTTTTCCTCCTTATGACTGTCAGAAAGACTACATGAACAAAGTGATTGAGTGTCTTCAAAGGGTAAGTACTGATGAAATAAACTACATAACGCCATGAGGCGCCATGATTATCAGTTATTGTCATGTCTCTCAGCTGGACAGTCAGTGGACAGTTGGAAAAACAAAAGAAACTTTAAGCTTTATTAGACACCATCATCTTTTACAGTCTCCTGAGGTGCAGATGATGTTTGGTGCCTGTGAAAAGCTCAGTTTTTACTATCATAATAATCTTCCACAACAACACACTTCAGATCACAGCAGATGTTTGACCTGGGATTTTGAATTGATAACAGCTGCTCGGATGAACTATACAGCCACTATAAGTAGCAGAATAATGAATTTAGTAAACATCATATTCCTTGCTCTGTCACACCTGAGAGTTTACATGTCTACCTGTTTGTTGCAGAAGGTGAATGGGGTTCTGGAGAGTCCCACAGGCACAGGTAAAACCCTGTGCCTGCTGTGTGCCACCTTGGCCTGGAGGGAGAACTTCAAGGACACCATCTCTGCCCGCAAGATAGCAGAGAAGCTGGGTGGGGAGCAGATGTTCCCGAACACACCCCTGTCATCCTGGGGAACGGCTGCTACGGATGGTGACACACCAAGTATGTTCATATCAAATCACCTGACAACTGAGTGTTTCAGTGGCAGCACTGATTGTTCAGTTATAGAAACAGTAACTGACCACTCACTACATCTACGATATTGTGCTTCATGTAACTCCATGAAATATATTATTGTGTCTCTTCTCATTGTGTTCCAGCCTACTACACTGATGTCCCCAAGATCATATATGCATCCAGGACACACTCTCAGCTCGCTCAGGTTGTCAGTGAGTTAAAGAACACCTCATACAGGTAAACTACGTTATCTACTCAGTACTAGATTCAAGAGTCAATGCCTGTTCAAAATGTTCACTAGCCTAATGGGAGTAATGGGCTCGATTTAGAAACGCAGAGGTTATGGTCTTGACAACCGCTCATCCAAACAACTTCAGTGAACGCTGCACGGACCCGGGTCCTGCGTAACACACACGAGCTGAGCTCTCAGTACTTCTGGTGAACCCATGCATGAGTGTAACCTTCATGTCTCTGGTGATTCAGGCCGAAGGTGTGTGTGCTGGGGTCAAGAGAGCAGCTGTGCATCAACCAGGAAGTGATGCGTCAGGAGAGCAACCATGTCAAGGTAAACAAACTAAACTACTGGTTTGTTCATGGTGTAAATTCCCAAGCAGATGTTTTTTGTTGCTGTGTCAGATGAATTGTCTTAAAGGTGCAGACACACTCTGAGAAGTAGTTGGGGTCAGGAGGATGTGTTTTAGATATGAACTGCTGGGTTTATATGCATGTACTGATTCTGCTGAGATGAGCATGTTTTGCAGCAGATAAGTGGTTCTGTCGGTGGAGATGTAAAGCTGGTACTAAACCAGTCTTCACAGATTTCAATGATTTACTGTTTCAGGTCCATATGTGCAGAAGAAAAGTCTCCACCAGGTCATGTGTGTTCTACAATAATGTTGAAGGTAATGGATTAACACGCGGAGGAGCTGCACACAGTGGTTATCAGTGAGGTGTGATAATGCAACAATATCCATGTAGCAAAACACAATCTAGAGCTGCTTTCTGCTTGACATTTGTAAATGTTGAACAGGCTGTATGTTGCAGTTTAACATCAGTATCATTTACATAACGTGTTTATAACATCTGGCTCTGGCTTCACATCTGTGTGTTAAATGCTACTTCTAACCCCCTTTCACACGTCTTAATGTTATGTTTTCTCCTTTTAGAGAAAAGCACTGACAGAGACTTGGTGAACTCCATCCTTGATGTGGAAGACTTGGTCAAATACGGCAACAAACACAGGTGAGATTCATGTGTTTCACCAACAGGTATCTGTCCTGCCTCATTAGAAGGTGAAACAGCTGCAGCACAGTGTTTGGTAAATAAGTGTGGGGAGCGTAGGGCTGCAACTAAAGACTTTTTTTCATTACTGATTCATTCTTTTTAAACGTCAGTGTTTAGATAGCAGGAATGTTATTTATTTTATTTAGATTTTACATTTGTTTCCAGGGAGACTTCTGCAGTTTATCTCCAGGGATAATAAGACAAGTCTTTGATGAAACATTTTTCTTTCAGGGCCTGTCCTTACTACCTCTCCCGTTCCTTGAAGCAGCAAGCAGATATCATCTTTATGCCGTACAACTACCTGCTGGATCCGAAGGTGAGCTGACTCTAAAGTTAGTCCACGTTTTGGTCTCTTAGGAAAGAGACACTTTGAAGCGTTGTGAGTTGATCTTCAATGGAGGGTCAAGACAATTTATTACAAATCTTTCAGTTCAACTTTAATCCACAAAGTCACACTGTTGACCAGTAGTATCTCATGCTCAGATATCTTTAATTTATATGGAATACACTGGAATAACTACAAAGACACAACGCTGTTTGTTTTGAAATCAGCGATCAGTTTTCTTGTCTTCTCTCTCTCTTTGTTCCACAGAGCCGCAGGGCGCACAACATCGAGCTGAATGGAGCCGTGGTCATTTTCGATGAAGCTCATAATGTGGTAAGACTCTGTCCTCTCTGTGAATGTCATAATTTATTCAGTCACGCTTCACTTAAGTTTGTATTTGAGCGCCAATATTAAACCAGTGTAAAGTGTCTTAGTAAACTGCTTCACTGCTCCTTGTCATCGATTCTCCAAGTCTCTGAACTTGACTGGAGATGATGAACACCATCGCGCCTAAAGATATTCTTTCATGGTGTTTTGATGGTGGTGGTGGAGAGCACTGTCTTAACACGTCGCTCCAAAAAATAGATGTTCAACTGGACTGAGATCTGGTGACTGTGAAGGTCATAGCATATGATTCACATCATCTTCATCCTCATCAAACCATCAGTGTCCCATGTGGAGACAGTCATCCTGTTTCTCCACTCATTTATTCCGGTTCTTCCTTTTTAATTTGTCTCCATTTGTTTATACTGTGATTAATTAATGGTTGGTTATTAACCGTGGCCTGGTGAAACTGTCGGACTGCTCTGACTGAAAGGCGACTGTGTTAAAAACTGTGTCTTTAACGTGTCTTGATGTGACGGATCATACACATGGAGATAACAGCGCAGTCTCACAGACAGTCTAAAGTTATGCTCCGAACAGTTGTACACAAAAGAGTGACAGAATCGGTTTGAGTGAAGAAGCCCATGTGGGTTCAGTGATCCAGGGTCATGAAGACTGATATGACCGCGGTCTTCTCAGACTAGATCATGTTTCTGTTGTCTGCAGGAAAAGACGTGTGAAGAGTCGACGTCGTTTGACCTGACTCCCTATGATGTAGCCTCAGCCATTAGTGCCGTGGACCGGCTGCTGGTGGAGCAGGCTAAAGAAGCCAGCCATGAAGCCTCTGAAGATTTCAACGTGGATTCCCTCAGCTCTGGTCAGACTGCTTGTTGGTCTCAACCACTGACCTGGACATTGTGGCTTCTGATTGACAAAAACATTGTTTTAAACAAATCTATCTATAAATGTCTATGTTATTAAATTTCAGCTGGTGATATTTTTTCTTTCAGATCTAAAGATAGACATAGCCACCATTGCTAAAGTCAAACGTAAGTATTCTTTAAAGTATAAAGAAGATAAATGAGCCTTATTTTAGTGCTTTCCATGACTTCTCATGAACCTGCTTCATCAGTGCTTTTGTCTCCTCCGACAGAGATTCTGCTGGATCTGGAAGCTGCCATTGATTCCTATGAGGTTCCTGGTGACAAAGGAATCACAAAACCTGGAATGTAAGTGAAAGAGTGATGGAAGATAGAAAGGAGAATACAACAGTTTTACTCGCAGCTTCAAGTACAGCAATGTCTGTCCATGCGTCCGTCCTTCTGTCGATAATCTATTGGCTGATTATAAAAGTACATTTTAAGGGGAGATTAAAGAGAGGTCACTGATTCTGCTGACCTGATTTCCTCAGGCAGCTCGTCTCTAAGAGACCTCTGCCCGAGCATCAGGCTACAAGCTGGTTCCTATGCTGTGAAGAGGTCAGATGTTCAGCATGGAGAGAGGCTGTGAAGAGCGTTAAAAGTCAATGAATGTAATGACTCTCATGTGATGGTCACATGAGCTGAAGGAGTCTCAGTCTGATGAAGAAAAAACACAAAAGAAAAATGGATCAGACTCAACAAAAATCTAAATAATACACAGGAGAGAGAGAAAAACATAATCATCATCACAATAAACACATAAAGTGTCTTCTGTTCACCTCAGCTTCATCTTTGAGCTGCTGGAGCGAGCTCACCTGACCTACAGCAGCAAGACGGCTGTCCAAGAAGCTCTGGAGCAGATCAGTGGACACTTAGTAGGACGTCAGTATGATTTCTTCATGTTATTGTTTATAAAACAACATGGCACTTGATTTAGGATCTGGTTCTGCTGTCCACCCCCCCCCCCCCCCCCCCCCATAGCTGGGTTTAAGTAGGAACTGTATGTAAACCAGTAGCTCTATAATGCTTCAGTTCACAAAGTCACATGTGTAGTGATTTATACAATTAACTAATGAGTTGTCTGACACGTGTTTCTCATCAGAGGCGGGACTGTTCCTGAACACAGGTGGACTGGAGAAGCTGGCTAACATCATACAGGTATGTTACGTGACATAGCTCCAGCATGAAACTCCACAAAGATTTGTTTTTATGAGATTGATTCATATGATTGATATTAATCTCATCATCTCACTTTGTTTATTTATTTATTTATTTTTACTTCAAGTGCTGCAGCATCTTACAACGTGCATCACCCACGAACCCCTGCCCACATACACATGCCCAAACATACATAAAGCAGCAACGCAAAACAATAAAAACAAAATATGACGGTTTAAATTTTCAGTGTCTCTTCTTGACTTCCATTTGGTTATTTGCAGTTCTCCATCACTTTCAATCTGCTGCTGTAAATAGCTTCTGACAAATGTTGGTAGAACTGGTACAAATGAACACATCACTGATCCATTACATAAACTATCATTAAAGAGTCAATAATTCTTCCTGTCTTTGTCTCGTCTTATAGCTGGTGTTCAGTGGTGAACCGTCAGACACGGACAGACAGCAGCGGATGCAGTCCAACACGGCTCATTTTAAGGTGCGTGTTCATCAGCCATGAACGCCCATATGGAAGTGATGTCATGTATCTACACAGTGACGTCAGCGGTCATATCCATCTGTTTGGCTCAGGTTCATATCCACAGAGACACCAGCCAGCACAGGAAAAAACCGAGCGCTGACATGTGGGCTTCATCCGCATCAAAGAAACAAGGTGATGATACTTTGTGTTGGATCGTAGTATTCACAGTCACAGCTCAACTAACGGGTGTATTGAGATGAGTTTTAGTTTAGTTTTGTCTCTCTGACTTTCCTGTGCTCTGAGTAAACCTGGTTAAATGGGTCTTATGTGTTTCTTGGCACCTTGTAGGAAACATACTGAGTTACTGGTGCTTCTCTCCTGGCTTCAGCATGCAGGATCTGGTGAATCAAGGTGTCCGCTCCATCATTCTGACCAGTGGGACACTCTCTCCTCTGTCCTCATTCACCTCTGAGATGAGGATGTAAGTTACCTTTTACCTGCTGCTCCTCAAAGCTCATTTTACTCAGAGACACTAGAGGCAATAACAGCTGGTGAGATAAAGGGACTATTCATATAATTTACAACAAAGTGGATTTACAGTTTAGTGTAGTGTATCGATGAGTGCAAGCTCTCGGTGTGGTGATGTCCGTCTTGTTGAAAATTAAACTGCATTAGTCAGATCCTAGTCATGATTCATGTTGTTGTATGAACAGCAGGTGAACCTTGATGTTGATCACACTGTGCTCTCGTCTTTGCCGTCGATGCAGAGAGTTCCCCGTGTGTCTGGAGAACGGTCACGTGATTGAGCGGGACCAGATCTTTGTCAGCATCATTGAACAAGGTCCAGATGGAATTCACTTAAGTTCAGCGTTTGATAGAAGGTTAGTTTTCTGTTCTGGATGCACAACTTTCCACACATTGAATCATTTTTTAGAAAAGATCTGTGTTTTTGTTTTTGTCTTGATGTGTCACACGACTCATTTGTTGGACAGAGGTACACATGGTTTTATGACATGTGCTCCATGTTTAATATTCAGGTGTGAAAAACCCTCTAAATTCCAGCTTTAATTTATGAAAGTCTTACATAATGGCCTGATGTGCCTTTGGCCTTTGGAGCAGTTAGTTTGATGTTAAAACAGTTGAACTCTGACAGCGACTTGTTGTGATGATGCAAAGAAAAGATTTCTCCCTCTGTGACAGGTTTGTTCCTGAGAACATGGCGTCTCTAGGCAAAACTGTTGGTGAGGTCAAAGAGCATGTTTTTATTCTACCACGTTTCTGAGCACATGTTTTTCTAGCTGACACCAGCACCATTATTGTTTGTAGGTAAATAAGTGACATACATCATTCATCATTTCTGCTGCGATCATCTCACGATCATCTCTTCTCTCCTCAGCCAACCTGAGCCGTGTGGTTCCTCATGGTCTCTTGGTGTTTTTTCCCTCTTTCCCTTTAATGGAAAAAACCATTGAGTTCTGGAGAGTAAGGAAAAATATCATGACAAGGAAACATTCACTGTATTATATTGTAATTTTGTAGATGTATTTGTTTTGGATACTCCAACTGATTTCTGAATCCACTGTTGTCGTGTGTATGTTCTCTCATCAGGCTAATGGACATGCAGATCGTATTGAAAACATAAAGCCCATGTTTGTTGAACCTAAAGGAAAGGGAACCTTTACTGAGGTGAGTGTGGTTTTATTAAACATCTGTATGCACGGCTGTAAAACCTCCCTTCTGACAGTTTACAGGTTTCTTTAAAGGTTCTGTAAGCAATAGTCGTTGCCACTAGATGTCATGCTAGACCACCAACATCTCGGACCAGAAGTGATGCTTCGTCGGCCACAATTTGAGCCGGTAGTTTCCATGTGTTTATTAACACTGGTCCTCCACCAGTGGTTTAACAGGAGAGACTCACATGCACTAACATGAATACAAATCTGGACTCTGCACCAAAACAAAGAACAGAGAAACTCAGACAACAACACACACTGGGGGGGTGTGACTTTGCCATTACTCCACTATTTTTGTTTGCTGCTGTTGTCTAAAATCTCGTTCACAGACCCGTTAAAGGTCTCGTGGTGTTTCATGAGCTGCACATGGTGTGAGTTGGTGACATTTTCTCTAAAGACTTGTCAGTGTGAAAGCAACAACTGATCTTTTCTCCTTGTTTTAGGTTATTGACGGATATTACAACAAAGTCAATGATCCAGCATCTAAAGGGGGAACCTTCTTTGCAGTGTGTCGAGGGAAGGTGAGGTGACCGTGTGTCCATGTGCTTTGTTTACGTCGACAGCTCAGTCTGATGAAACAGAGGAATGGAGCATATTGCTGTGACATGTGTTGTGGATAAATAGGGTCCAGTGTCACCATCAGGCAGAACATTTATTTTTTGGCTTCATCACTGGAAAGTCTTGAAACAGCCAAATTTCACAGTGTTATTTTTCATCCAACAGTTTCCCATTGTTGGGTGTCATGATCATGGTTATGATGAGGAATGCTAATGTGTAAAACTGTTTTTGGTTTCATCTAAAAATATTAAAGAAACACAGCTACAGCTGCACAAACAATAATCTCTTAGCTAGTCTCTGAGTTAAACAAAAAATGTGTAAATTTAACCCTTTAGTCAGAATTCAATGTCATCAAATAAATGGTAAATTAGGTCACTGTCTTATCTAATTTTTCCACTGCCAGATGTCTCATATGTTACCGTAAGAAAATGTTGAACGTTACACAAACTCGTCCGTCTCACAGCTTATCTATAAATGTGTTTCTGTGTCAGGCCAGCGAGGGGCTGGATTTTGCAGACACGTTTGGTCGGGGTGTCATCATCACCGGCCTTCCCTTCCCTCCAAGGATGGACCCTCGAGTCATCCTGAAGATGCAGTTCTTGGATGAGATGAGCCGGAGGAAAGCTCCAGGGGTGAAGGTGAGGAGACCTGCTCACTGAGTTTTACTGAAGAGGGCATGATGATGTTTTAGTGGTTCAGTCTTTTCATGTGTGTGTGTGTGTGTGTGTGTGGACGGACAGTACCTGTCTGGGCAGGAGTGGTACAGACAGCAGGCGTTCAGAGCTGTGAACCAGGCCATCGGTAGAGTCATTCGCCATAAGGAGGACTACGGAGCCATCTTCCTGTGTGATCAAAGGTCAGACATGGAGTCACTGCATAGAGCCGCTTGTAGAAATATATTTGTCCTTAAGTAGAACATACACGTGATTTAAGAGAAGTAGAGCTGAACAGTCTCTTTGGACTGTTGGTCAGACACTTCTGTTCATTACATTATCTAATCTAATTTAGAATAGAGTTAGAGCTTTTGTACAAATCCTGTACAGATGGTTTGTCCTTCTCAGAATAGAATAAAAAACACATGAATATAGATAATCTTAATCTGAAATAGCCTGTGTTACAGAAATCAACTAAAATAAACAGCTTTATTGTGAATTCAGCTGTATTCAGATAGTGTTTATGTGAGCATGTGTAAAATTTGTTAAGTGCCCCGTTAATAATTAAACTCCCTAACATCATTCAGAAAGAATGGATCTGTTTAACAATGTCGAAGGCGTCTGAAATAAAATGACATGTTTCCCGGCAGGTTTAAGAACGCTAATGCCCAGGCTCAGCTTCCATCGTGGGTCAGGCCGTATGTTCGGCAGTATGATGGCTTCGGGAACGTGGTCCGTGACGTCTCTCAGTTCTTCAGGGTGGCACAGAAGATGGTGGGTCCTCTCACACACACTTCATAAAGATGCTATGATTCCTTGCATTGATAACGGCCTCACTGTCCCCGTGTAATGTGGGTCAGTTGGTGACGTCTGCTGTGACACCAGTGCTGAAAGTCTAATATATATATATATATAAATATATCACAGCACTGGGGAAAGTATTAACTGAATTAACTGACATACCTTTGACAGTGCCGAGCCCTAGAGGAACTGCATGATGTTTACGGTGCATTTATTGTTTGGCTTTGTTGCAGGTGTTAATGTAAAATAAACAGTTTGTGCTAGAAGCCTCCATGGTTTGTACATATTGATCTATTGTTATAATAAAGATGAGCACAAAGCCTCAGCACATCTGAGCTGATGGCGTGTTGGCGCTGGTTAATTTGCCGGCTAGTACTGACTGTTTGTGGTTGTTTGACTGTACCAGAGGCCTGTGGTAGAGAAGAAGACCGCTGCAGAGAGCAGTGGGGCGACGACTTTACCAGACTCTCAGTCCTCAAGCTTCACTTCCTGCTCAACCTCCCAAAGATCCTCGGCCCAGAAGGCCAAGGTGTTGGACGCCCACCTTCCCAGCCTGAAGAGGAGGCGGCTCAGTGAGTATGAATACAAAGGGAAGGTTTTCCACGACTCCTTAAAATCCTGATGTTTTTTTTTTTACCTGTTGTCTGGTTTGTGTTGTCAGATGAGCACACTGGAGCAGGCGGGATGGCCAGGATCTGTATCGAGTATGAGTGCGAGGTGCAGGAGAGTCAGAGGAGACCGGCCAACCTGTTGGATGCTCTGGAACGAGACGACCATCACGGAGGAGAGGACGGTGATGCTGTTGTGGGAGAGGAGAAGGTAGAGTGTTTTCTGTGAGACACCTTGGTGTGTCCTACAAGTCCAGAGCAGGTCTCTGTCTCTCTGACGGGACATTTACTGTCACATGTACTGTGGTAGTTTGGTCAGTACATCTGATGTATGTCACATCGTGAAACACTGGTAAAGTCAAATTATTAGTGATTTTATTCTCAAGAGGAATACATTTTTATTTGTTCAATTGTCTATTTTCTTTTGAAGGCAAACCGTTTGTCCACGCTGTCTCTCCAGTATGACAAGAGGATGGATGATGAACTGCGAGGAGGAAAGCGTAAAATCAAATTGGTCCAAGAGCAGGTACGTGTCACTCTGAACAACACCAGGTTTGTTTGGTTAGATTTCTTTTTATTGTAGATGCTGTACACCGACAGAAGCTGCAGATGCTGCTGCTGCAGTCACAGTCTGTTCAGCCACAGAGCTGCTGGGCACTTTGAGCCCCAAGTCCAACACACAGCCATAAAGTAAGATGATTGTATTCAGGATGTTTCATTGGCTGTTAGTTTAAAAGACGGGACTGTAACTACTGTTACCGTTCAGATGCGTGTTACCTGTTGAAATCATGATGGTGCTGATCAAGTTACTTTCACCAAATATTCTGTGGTTAATTCATATTCGTGGCTGCTGTATATCTTTTGATTGATTTCTGTATCTGTGTATTTTTCTCCCTCGTGGCTGAAGAAAAGCAGCGTGTCGGACGATGTGTCTGAGGAGGGTAAAGCCAGCAGGGCGAAGACGTTCCTGGCAGAGATGAAGAAGTCACTGAGCCAGGTCAACTTTCAGAGCATCATCCAGGCTCTGCAGACCTACAAGAAGACTGACAACCTGGACCTCCTGCTGACTGAGACAGCTGTCTTAGTTGAGGACACTAACAATCACAGTCTGCTCCGCGGTGAGTCCTCCGCTCTAAAGAAACACACACATTTACACTGTGATTTAAAAACACCTTGTTTCTGTCGGCTCAGTGAGCGTCAAACCATTTTGTTTCTCACAAATAATGAAGATATAAAATTGAGCCAAATAAGTGATATGTAAAGTATTCTTGTTTTTGCCTGAGACGACACAGTGTGTGTGTTTGTTTATGTTGAGTTTGTCGCTGTGTTCAAGGCTTCTACCAGTTTGTTCGTCCACATCACAAGAAGAGGTTTGACGAGAGATGCCAGGAGCTGACCGGGCAGGGCTGCGGATACAAACCTGATCACTCACTGTCAAAGGACGAGAAGAAAACGCTGATGCTGCAGACTGGTATGAAACACTCATCCTAACCCAACACTGCGCTCTTCTTTGATTGTGTCTGACGGGACCAGGCAGAATGTGGAAGCTCTTTTTTAATTATGGGATTATTTTTTCAATAGAAAGACAGAATCTGTAACTGTTGAGTTTTGTTTTCTCGAAGCTACAGAAGGACGGCCCACTACAGGTCTGACCTCCTCCAATCGGACGTCTACCTGCAGTCAGCTGAATACACAGCAGCTCAACAAAGGAGGACACCATCTAAACCAGCAGGGACTGAGAGAACCTCAGACTGGTAGGACATCACTTCATTTTACCTTTACTGCAGACGCTGAAATGATTCTTATAGTTTAGATTCAGCTCTTACCTCTTCTACAAACTAGTAACAGTTTGTAAGAGCACGAGTAGAAACACAAGGCTGTACAAGGTTGACCGGTGAGGAGATTAGTTTCTGTGTTCGGCGTGATGTCGTTTAACGTCCCCGACAACCTCTGTAGTCTCACTCAGCCATTTGTTAGCAAGCTTAAAGAAATCACGCCTGGGACATTGACTGTGATTATGACTACAGATACAGACTGCTGTCTGGATGAAGGGGTCATTCAGTATGAAGTAAAATCTCTTCCCGTGTGAATCAGGTTCTGCTCCAAAAAGCGAGGTCCACGCCGCTTTCCTGTGTGACGTGAAAAAAGCTCTTGGAGCAGAAAAGTCAGCTCAGCTCTTTCAGACCGTTCACAGCTACAAGAAAACAGACAACTATGAAAACCTGGTGACCACAGTGGTGAGCTTGTTCACCGAGCGAGATGAGGACTTCAACCTTCTAGTCAGTAAGTTCTTTAAGATCACTGCACAAATGTTCTTTCTTGTACTTTTTTGTTTCTGTGGTTTTTCTCACTGTTCACTCCATCTTTTTCTTTTCTTCAGGATTTGGCATGTTTATTCGCCCTCAGCATAAGAAGCAGTACAAAGAGATGTTGGATTCACTGATAGGTCAGTCGGTGTCTTCTGCTGCTGCTGCTGCTGCTGCTGGTGTTGATGTTGATGTTGCTCCTGTAAGTGAAGACCAGCAAAGCAAAGGTGAAGGACAACCCAGTGGATCATAATATAACAGAGCCACGTGTTTTTTCATTTCTTATGTCTGACTTATATTTTTTCCCTGTAGTATTGAAGAAGATTTTAGAGAATGAAATCGTTAGAAATCATGGAGAGCATTAATCTGTAACGTACCCTCTGGCTGTGTAGCTAGGAGATGTAAGTGGTTGATAGTTATTATTGGCTGCACTGCAAAGCTGTTTGAGCCGGTCAGTCTGAAGTGACCACTAATCAAATTTTAGAAATACAAATACTATAACTACTGTTACGGGACATTTTCAGCATGTGGAAAAAAAACAAACATTGCAGATATTTCTGTTTTCAGAAATAACACAACAGTCTTTGGTCTGTCATATGAAGCCTTACAACTTCCTTTTATATGTTTTGTTTGTTTCAGATTCATCGTCACCTCCTCTCAGGACACAAAGCAAGATTTCCAGTTTTTTCT
Source organism: Seriola lalandi dorsalis (assembly GCF_002814215.2). Taxonomy (NCBI): domain Eukaryota; kingdom Metazoa; phylum Chordata; class Actinopteri; order Carangiformes; family Carangidae; genus Seriola; species Seriola lalandi. The sequence continues at coordinate 189,973 of NW_019525022.1, forward strand.
CAAGCAGCCAAAGAAAGTAGAACCTGTGAAGACGGATCAAGCCACTTCGAACAGCTCATGACTGTTACTGCTGATGAAGAGGCCTGTGCTCAGGTCTGTGGCGGGAGTCTGCCTGTGTAGGTGTCTGAACCTTGAAGATGGATTTGTTGTGGTTGCAGACTGGATTGATGAAGCAGAATTACTGTTGGACTCAAAGCCAATGAAACTGACATCTGTCACTACTGACAATAATCAACACTACAACAGTATCCACAACATGTCCTTTGTTTTTCTCCACTGACTCAGTGAAGCAGAGTAGATCACAGATTTAACTTGATGTGCTTCAGGACAGGGGCTGTCAGGGATTCATAATGTTACTGTAAGTAAAGCACAGCGCCAGGTCTGTCCCACATCAGTGTCATGACAAGTGAAAACGTTATATTGAGAAATAAAACATTTTTATTCATTTTTTTTTAAATATTTTGTATTTAATTAAATTCATAAACTCTACTGGCTCAAGTTTCTTCTGTAAGATCCAGCAGCTGCTTTGCCTCCATAATGTGTCTAAGGTCATACTCTTGTCACCTGACAAACTGCTGTTTGTACATCTCGCCTTCAGACAAGGTTATATATATATATATTTCTACATATATAACTCCTATATTTTTCATGCATTTAGGTTCGATCACTAAAATTCCTGTTTCACCCACTCAGGAATGGATTAACCCACAAGGCCCGGTCTCAAAAGCAATATATGTGGATGTATTGAATTTACTTATATGAACATGTAAAATAAAAACGTTAAAAGAAAGAAGAAGAAAAAAAAAAAAAAAATATATATATATATATATATATATTATATTTATATGTGTGTGGGTGTGCATAAAACCTATTACAAATTGGAACAATTTCAGATATTGATATATATGTCCAGCCCATATAAATGTGTTTATTTATGTATGCATGCTTATATTGTAGACATATCTTACAAAAATATACACCCATCCCAAGGCCTGCCATGTAAGTATATGTTAATATTGTATACAGCAAGGTCTAAAAGTCTGAGACCACTTTCCCAGAATGGGAAGATAGACATATTTGAAATTAATGAGAAAAACATATATAAGGGCACAGAATGTTTATATGTATGTTCTTTTAATAAACTTGTATATATAAATTAAATATATATCGTGAACATATATGGTATATATGGTTATGGTCTGTTGAACCACATAGAAAGTCATAGATATTAACATGTACATTTTATTATAATTATTTCATATATGTAATAAACGTATATTTTCATACATCCAGAGGATTTATGTATGTAATAATAATATATCCTCTTATAGATGTGGGCTATTCCAAAATCGTCCATACAAACCCAATGCATCCTTTCACCCTGTTACTGGTAAGATGTGACAGCTAGAAATGAACATCACGCGGTTGCCATTTGGGTATCGCGATAGTTCCTTCAGCACAGGACTTCCAACATGGCAGGCAGTAAGTTGGTGCTAGAAGGACGAGTAAGTGTAAAAGGCTTTATTTTAGGGCTCAGCGTGGTTGTAATCCCATTGATCAGAACCTGGTTTGGACACCTTGATTGGGTATTCGATTATCTAACGGAAACATCCGGGAAAATAGCGATTTGCATCCACATTGCTGTTGTCAACGGCCTCTTGCTAATCATATACAGGGGACCTCTGTACAAGGTAAGCACTGGCGTTAGGTAGCCAACTTCCTGTGTTCATTCTGACTTTATCTCGTTTTGAGTAAAGCTCACGTGTGTTTTAATGCTGTCCAGCAGTGAAGTATTTAACCTATTCCTCTGACATAACTTACTTAATTTAATTTGAATGTTGCACTGTTCAGTTGGCTAGGTTAACTAAATCATATAGCAAGCTAACATTAGCTACCTATGTAGTTAATCTGATTAGCTAAAGAGGAATGAGACAGCTGGAGCTGATGAGATAAAGATAGAAGCCTAAGCCAGACAAAGCTGCGAAGCCTTACTCACTACTTACCTCTTGCTACGTTTCATTTTATTTGAGAAGAAGAAAACAGCCCTAACATGTTGTTTATGTGCCGCGGAAACAAAGTGACACAGAACTCAGTTCAGAAATCTGCCAGTATACTGTTCTGTTGGTTTGGGTCGAGTTTACTTTGCTTCTATAAGATGACCTTATGTGTTTCATGAATAACCAGGCTCCTGGTCCTAATTCGGCGTGATCCATTCAAGAGTAATTGGTGTATATTATATTATGTACGTATCATGCACAATAGGATGCCAGCTGCTGGGAGTCCGCAGTGTTTCCCACTGAAACCTGCTGATAATCTGCCCAACCTGTTGTTGTTGTTGTTGTTGACCTGAGGCTTTGACTTATTCCAGGTTGCTGTGAGAGCCTGCTTTCTGGGAGTTACTTTTGGCTGTGGCTTAATTATAAGCTTCTCTGAAACCACCTGGACACATTTTGGCTGGTATGTACATATGTTGAAATGTCACTGGTCACTCAGGTCAGTCACAAAGCTGCTGTGCACAACTTCATAGTTCATCGAGTACCCACCCCACAGTGTCCCCCAGACAGATTTTCTATTGTCTTATACTATTGAATCACAATTAATTAAATTTGACTGAAAATCGCAATTGTTATAATTCCCGGATTAATAACATGGTGAACCAGGATATGTAGCATGTCTATGCAGCAGGATGTTTATTCTGTAATGCATGCATGTAGCAGTTGAACATGTGTAGTAATGGTGCCTCTCTGCAGGTACATGTGCTCGCTGTCATTCTTCCATTACTCTGAGTACCTGGTGACGGCCATCATCAACCCTCGCAGCCTGTCTCTGGACTCCTTCCTGCTCAACCACAGTGTGGAGTACACCCTGGCTGCTATCTCATCCTGGGTGGAGTTCACTGTGGAGAAGATGACAGTTCCAGGTTGGTCCGTCATCAGGCTCATTGTCACTGCATAATGTTTAGCTCATGGCTTGTACAGATTGGACATACAGATGAGTTAATAGTGTAAAGGTTAAGTCACATGGCGAGTCTTTGTGAAGTTCCTGAACATACCCCAGTGGCTAACAATGCCAGTAGGTTCTTGAAAGCCTGCTGCTCCCCATGTTGAGCAGATCCTGTCATCTTGCACGTTGTGTCCTCCAGTGTTTTATCAGTGTTTCCTCTCTATCAGAACTGAAGCAGCTGAGCTGGTTGAGCTTAATGGGTCTGCTCATGGTGCTGTGTGGTGAGGGCCTGCGTAAGGCGGCCATGTTGACTGCGGGCTCCAACTTCAACCATATCGTCCAGAATGAGAAGGCCCAGAGCCACGTGCTGGTCACAGATGGGGTCTACTCCTACTTCAGACACCCCTCCTACGTGGGCTGGTTCTACTGGAGCATAGGAACACAGGTGAGCGACAGCAGCACTGCTCAGCCTCACGCTCACTTCATCCTCTGTCATCATAATGATATTAATGAATCCTTCAAATACAACCTCATCATTCAGTACAAGCTTTCCTGCTTTATTTTCTTTTTTCAGTCAAATTTGAGTTTAGTTCACTTTGTAAAGTTTACTGTCATTTTCCATAAACAGCTGTCACTGTTCCAACTGTTGGTGCTTGGGCCTCAATAACTGACAGATGAAATGATAAAATGACTGTCCTGTGGCTGTGAGAGACGTTTCCAACATGTTCTGTTTTGCTGCTCGTTGCAGGTCATGCTGTGTAACCCGGTGTGTATACTGGGCTACACGATAGCCAGCTGGCGGTTCTTCCGAGAGCGGATTGAGGAGGAGGAGCTCTCTCTCATCCATTTCTTTGCTGAGGACTATGTGGAGTACAAGAAGAAGGTTCCCACCGGGCTGCCCTTCATCTCAGGCATCCGTGTCAACTAGTCTCGGAGCTGGATGCTGGACATAACAGACTTACAGTACTAAAGCAGGTCAGACCTGGTGGGTGTGTGGCGTCAGCCATGACGGCTGCCCTCCAGAGGGAAACCCTGCAGCTGGCTGAGAGCCTGTAGCTCACAGACAGAGACTGTGACAGCTGGGATGGCGACGGGCAGCTGGGCTGCTGTTTTTCTACCAACCTCCAAAATCCAGTTAAAGACCAGACAACCTCCACTCTGCTACATGTATTCCAGTAACACCCACCCCATCTGTTTCTGTTTTGTTTCTGTTTGCATGCTTTGACCATGCCGAGTTTCAGTGATGACCTGCTGTGTTGGCGAGTGATGTGAGCACTGGGCCCGTTGGTATCACGTAGTCCATCAGTGAGATGACTTTGCTCAAGGTTAAATGGCAAATGTTTGGAGATGTTTGACTTTCACGGGAAATGTGATGCACTGTCTCTAATTTAGTCTAAATTCACTGTCCCTAAATTAACCATTTTTAAACCAAACAAATGCTTAAAGGAATACTCCACAGCTGGTCTTAGTCTCAGTATCCTGATATCCAAGACTTCTCCCTGGATATGACGCGAGTTGGGTCAAAATGGTGTTCAGCCTGATCAGGTGTGGTAGGGTGCCGTTGCATTGCTGCAGATTTGTGTATCAACATCATGAAGCTTAAGGAAACTGAACTAAGCAGGATAAAAATTGTGTTTTTCTTTTTCAAACACGTGTTTTCCCTCTGGTCTCTTTCTGTATTTGCTTGTTAATGCAGATCTCTACGCTCGCTTGAAAGGCGTATATACAGAAAGTTTGCTTCTTTACAGGTGGTAGCTGTAGCTAAATCAAATCAAAATATCCATCGACACTTCTCAAACCGCTTCTACACCATGACCTCCCCTCTGCACTGCTGATTATATTTGCTCCACACTACATTCATATTCAAGCAAAACTGGTTGACTGAACCCATATTGAATCTGAATCAGGACCTTGTGAACTGGAATTCAGTTGATTCTGGAAATCAGTGGCGACAAACAGCCCTATATTTACAGCAATTAAAGCAACAGCTGAACATACTAACCCAAATATATTCAGTGGGGTATTCCTTTAAGTGTCCACAATAATTCCAACTTTTTCAAGGTAGAAAAGCTTCTCTACCAGAACAGACCATGGACCACTAAAACCAAGGGTATTGGTTCTTCTAGAGTTAGTAGCTCTTTAACACAGGGTGACCAAGTGGCTTCAAACACCAGTAGAAGGAACAATAGGTAACATTACATTTTTTATTTGAGAATTTATCCTCAAAGTCATTGAACTATATAATAGAATGATAAAAATGTTTCAATCAGGTTTTTGATACTGTGTTAAATGTGTTTAGTGATGAAGCGCCATCTGTTACAGGTGTCTGAGTAGAAGGCCAGCAGTGGCCTGGTTTATGTCCAACCCTGATCTCCACCCCTTAATGTGCACTCAGGCTAAAACACTTCAGTCACAGCATCAGTGTGAATGAAACATTGTCAAGTGGTTTTTGAAAGATGTTTATGAAGTGGCCGTTCCTCGTCATGACGCTGACATGTTTCTGAACACAGGGGCATGTTGCATGATAGATATGAAATTTATGATTTATAAAATATATAAGTCACTAGGCTTTTGTTAATTTGTTTTGTTTTGTTTGGTGGTAAATCACCATTTTGAACAGTATTGTGTCCTGTCATCGTCAGCATCAGTTCATCACTGTGTCTCTTGTTGACTTGTCAAACTCGCTTTGTGTTAGAAACCAACCAAATGACTTAGTTGTATATTAGTGAAGGGGTTGAAAGAGCAGACTCTGTAGCTCTCTCTCTCTTTTTGATCTGTCAGAGTGGCCTCACAGTGCTGCTCTCCACTCCCCAGGCGCTTGTGAGACAGTACTGGCGACTGGTGAAGGTAGCTAAGGTTTGCCCAAAAATTTGCTCCATTTGTCGGTAGGTGCTTTTTTGTGGAAAAAGTTGTTTAAGCGAAATCTAGCAACAAAGACAACACAGCTGTTTGGCGCCAAATCATTTTGAAAGAGCAACAACCAATGAGGAAACGCCAACACTGAGTCGGCAGACCAATGTTGTAACTTCATCACTCAGTCACCAGCGACATTTGCAGCCAAAAATGAAACGTTGCCTGTGGAGTTTTTGACCACCTGTGGCGCTGTGGTGCCATGATTGGATGAGCACGGCAGAGGGTGGTAATGATATGATGAAGAAATTAACAGGGTAACGTTCAAGAGGTGCAATCTATTTATTCTGAATGTTTAGGAATATATGTTTTTGGAAGATTGTCCCATTGGTCAACTCATGTACAAACAGATGAAAAACATAATTATTTCCCAGAATAGACCTGTATATTCACAGGTCTGAGCTAACACATGAGGACAAAGTCAAATATAACTGTTCTACAGCAGTGAGATGATATTCTGTGATAGTTACACAACCAAGCAGGTGCCATGGAGGAAAGAGAAACTAATTTGTGCACACAGTCTTTTGTGTTGTCAAAATAAATCCTGAACAATTTCTACTACTGAAAATTGATCATTCCTACACATAGATTAATTGAACAATGCATTAAACGAAGCAAAACATTTGAATATATGTTGAAGTGATTTCCAAGGTAACAGAGTTGGGAGTCCTGGTGGTCGGAGTCACTGACCACGTCCCAGCTTTGATTCCTGCTGGAAACCTTTGTTGCATGTCGTGTAACAAACATGCTCATTTCTCTGCTTTCTGTCCACACTTGGATTTAATGCAGGATTCGCCTGGTACACAACAAAGCACTATCTCTGGTAACTCTCAAATATATAACTATAAATGGAGGAATCTCTTGTCTGTCTTTCTGTCTGCATTTATTTCAATTTTCTTGACACCTGCTCATCTTTTCGACTTCAGACTTGGTGGGTGTGTTGCTGAGGACTTGGGGAAGTGCAGTGTTGACTCTGAAGTTGTTTGAATGAGGGGTTCTTGAGAAAATTTAAAATACAGACATGAAACAACCCATATATAAACCCTACTCAACCATCCAACTGACAGGGTTGTATGACATCATAATTGTGCCTGATGTCACAGTTTGACATCCTCGCATAAATTGTGATATCATTAATGTCACGACAAACCAAGCCATCAGCCCCTTCCAGCAGGCACTGCACTAACTAAATAACTACAAATGGAGGAATCTGTGTATTTCAATTTCAAATAATGATGTCACACAAGCTGAGATGTCACCGGTGATGTTACAGAATGTTTCTTTGAGTTTGTAAATAGAAACCATTATTCTCATCAGGCTACCAACAGAGATATTTTGAACTGGCACTGCACTAGTATCTTAAGATATCCATAATAATGTTTAATGCTGTGTGTTGTTACTTTGTGCATACTATTGATTCAACAGCACAAATTATTAACACACGCAGGATTCGCTAATTTTTTAAAACAAATTAGTTTGTGTGCACAAACTAGCCAGATAACGTGTGTTGTATTGAATAGAGTACAGTGTGTGTTCATGGTGATGAAGGAACATGTGACCCAGTGCTACAGCGATTCACTGAGGTGTTTTAATAGTTTTTAAACAACAAAGGAGCTCTATATATCTTCAATATACACGCAATATATGTTAATGGGAGACATTTATTGTTGGTTTGGCTCTGCACGTGGCAGTTGTTGACAATAAATTAGCGCTCATCCTCTTCAGGATATCACGCTCATTTCAAGTTACTGCCCATAACTGCAGTGTGATGTGTAAAAGCACCTCATCATCTAAACACAAGCACTGTACCTACTACTGTATGCCAAAGTTTTAGCTTGTTACCTTCACTCAAAATGGTGTTTGATCATTTTAGCTTTGTGTCCATGAAGATGCCACTTAAAGTTCTGTATGCTGCAGTTGTAGCATGATAACTAACTACTGTCACTTCACACTGTGCTGAGGTATAGAGCCTGCTAATTGCTACTAATCCCAACACTCAGGGCTAGCTTGGAAGACACAAGAAATATTCCACCAATTCATTAATTTAGTTTTCATTTTGACCAGTGGCACAATTTACTAAATACTGGATTTTCTTTAATGCAGTCAGAGAATGCATGTGTGTATGTACCTGGTTTTGGGGTGAAGAGTGTTAAAAGTGATTCACTTGTAGCATATCTGTGAAGTGCACTGTATAGGGTTAGATAATGAAACAACTGTATGCAAGGTGTTGAGATAATGAGTTGACTGTTGCAGCATGGCACTTGAGTTGAGTTTTGGATATATTGCACTTTTACTGTATGAGTACCATTTATCGTAGGCCTGTATTAGACAGTTTGTCACTCTGACTGACAACTGTTGGCTGATTACAAAGCAGATTTTCTCAACACCACTTGTGTGAAATAAAATCAAGGCAATTATTATTAAGGCTCTGTCTTTATTACTCTCATCATGCAGAACATGTTTCATGTTTATGTTCCTGGTGCTATGATCCCTGCTCAAGGATCTCCTCCTGTTGCAGGGGTTTGATACATTGAAGGTCACGCTCCTGGCGACACGCTTGCATCTGCAGCGTTACTCAAACACACTACTGTCCACTAACTGAAAACATCACAAAAATGTCATTGTATAGAAAGGCATAAAAACATCATAGTATAATAAGGCAAAAAAAAATGTCATAATATAGTAAGGAATAAAAATACCAAAAAAAAATGTCATTGCATAGTTAAAGCATAAAAACATAGTATAGTAAGGCAAAAAAAATGTAATAGTATAGTAAGGAATAAAAATAGCAAAAAAAATGTCATAGCATAGTAAAGCATAAAAATGTAAAAAAATAAGGCATTAAAATGTGAGTGTATAGTAAGGCAAAAAAAAATGTCATTGCATAGTAAAGCATAAAAAGGTCATAGTATAGTAAGGTATAAAAATGTCAAAAATGTCATTGTAAGGAATCAGAGAATGTCATATCGACACCCTCTTAAAATAATGGCCTAAGTCATTTTTTCAGGTTTTTCAGGAAACACAAAAAACTCAACAAAAGAGTCACACTTTTGACATAGGCCATTATACAACCGGGGGTAGAATTGCATGTTCCCCTCAACTGAGGATTCAGGCGATTTTACCCGAGGTGGCCAGCATCATGAGGGGGTGATTTAGGCAAAAAAAACATTTTTGTCAAAACATGACTTAGGCCATTATTTTAGGAAGGTGACGATATG